>NC_036839.1:23229018-23230486 GCF_002910315.2 Salvelinus sp. IW2-2015
TGTCTGAGAGGCGCTGTGTGTCTGAGAGGCGCTGTGTGTCTGAGAGACGCTGTCTGTCTGAGAGGCGCTGTGTGTCTGAGAGACACTGTCTGTCTGAGAGACTCTGTCTGTCTGAGAGAAGCTGTCTGTCTGAGAGATGCTGTTTGTCTGAGAGGCGCTGTGTGTCTGAGAGACGCTGTCTGTCTGAGAGAAGCTGTTTGTCTGAGAGACGCTGTCTGTCTGAGAGACTCTGTCTGTCTGAGAGACTCTGTCTGTCTCTGAGAGACTCTGTCTGTCTGAGAGACTCTGTGTGTCTGAGAGACTCTGTCTGTCTGAGAGACGCTGTCTGTCTGAGAGACGCTGTCTGTCTGAGAGACTCTTACCTTCATTACCTCAAAGATTGGCCTTTCACAGGAAAGTAGTTGTGCTTTTCTCCCAACTTTAAAAAAAGTTCAGTTTTAATCCTACTGTATAATCCAAGTGTCTGTGATGATCCAGATAGGAGACATTGGAATGAATTTGATTTTGTTTATCTGGAGGCAGTTGTGGATTGGCTGGTTGGCTTTTAGAGCTGGCTGCGTGTGTGTAGCTGCAGACTGAGGCTGTCATGGCTGATGCTAATACCTCAGGGTGCTCTAATGGCTCCGCTATTTAATTACTACAGAGTGCCACTTCAGTCTCCTGTGTGTGTGTGCTCCAGTCTCCAGCCCAGTAACACACACTCAAGTGGAGAAACAGAAACACACATGGCCCTAGGGGGTTTTACTTAGCCAGTCTGAACACGGCTCTCTCTGTATCCACAAGCTCAGACTTGTTGTCAACGCTCTCTCACACACTCATTCACTAGTGACTGTTGTTACACAAGTTTACACAAGTTTATAATTGAGCTCCTATCTTTTACCGCCTGTGAGCTCAAGAGAGATGGAGACAGAGCGAGAGAGAAAGGGAGAGGGAGAGGGAGAGGGAGAGGGGGAAAAGAGAGAGATAGAGAGCCCTCAGTTCCATGGTTCTGTCAAGATGTGACCGTTGGTTTCAGTGGTGGTTAACTAGCTAGAGCACACTGCTGTCAAGGGCTTTGATGAAGGGCTAGAGACATCTGAAACTGGGCTGGAAACTACGTTCCTCTGCCAACACAGGCAGGCGACTGTCTGAGATATAGGACCCCGTTTTATAGGGACAGACCACTGGGAGGGAGAATAGAAGAATAGGGTAATGTAGATCTTCCCCTGTCAGCGGGATGCCATGGTTTCAGGTGTGGAAGCTAAGACGCTGGCTGCGTCCCAATTCAAATTCACTATGTAGGGACTAGGGTGTCATTTGGGACGCAGAGGCTGTCTAGCTCTGTCAGGCTGACCTTTTTAAAGCAGCGTCTCTCTGTGTGTTAATGGATTTATTGAGCGTGGCCCTCTGATGCGGTCATCTCAGCTCATCACATCGTTCTGAGCTCCCAGCTCTCAGCCTTCCGAACCAGTCTTATTATCTACTTCTT
>NC_036839.1:23230882-23232878 GCF_002910315.2 Salvelinus sp. IW2-2015
TTTCCCTCTCTCCAGCTTCTCTAAAGAAGACGGTGACCTCCAGGCAGGTATTCAGGGAGAACTCTAAAACGTTTAAACCCTGTGCCCAGCTGGCACAGCCCAGGCAGGCTAACTGCAGCTCTGTCTCTGTCCTCCTCTAATCTTAATTAAGTCCTTCACTGACTGCCGCACCTCTCCTCCTTCATCAGTTTGGGAGGCTGTGTGTACCGATGGGGCCGTGGTGCTGTTGGATGGTGCTCTAAGCAGATCTGAGGAGGCCTAATGGAATGTGTGTGGATTGATAATGCCTTGAGTCAGTCAGACTGACTCAGCAGTGAACAGGTCAAATGAATTGGTCTGACGTATGCCGGTACTTTCCTCAGACTTTCATATCCATTAACCTTGATATAATCTTGATGCACCGGCTCCCTGTCCAAGTAAAGAAGTAAAGTCTGAGGGCAGTCCGAATGGCTGTGAGTAGAATGTCTTCTCTATTAAGACCATGAGTTACGTTTGTGTATGAGTACCAGACCGTTTCAGAGACGATGAGGAAAACCCAACCTACAACTTGTCAGATCGTTCATCATCGTGCTGTGTTAATTTCCAACCACTAAAGAAGCATTTCATTCGCATTGCCTTGATTCCCCATTGAGTCTAGTGCATTCCTGCTACACCGTATTACAGTGTGTGAGCATTGTAATCGTGCAGGGTACAGTGGCACCTGGCTCCCACCAGGGGACTGAACATGGAAATGGCTCCAATTAAGACCAAAGTGGAGCCTCTGGTGCTGTGATGTACACCACTTGTTTAGCATGCTGTGATTTTAATTGGGATTTTAAGTGGCATCCCACCACAGCCACTCCTCTCCATCACTCTGGTTCTGGATGAATGGTTGGATGTCCTGTCCCGCTGTGAGCCGTTGTTTCAGAGGTGGGAGGTGGGAATAAGAACGAGGTGAATCAGCACACTTCTCTTAACAGTTTTCCATTAGCATTCTAGTCAATCTCACAAATATTTATTTGTTTCTAGACATGCTGTGCATGTTTGTCTAAGAGTTTGTCTCAGTCTGTCTCTCTGTGTGTCTGTGTGTGCGTGCATAATTGAGAGAGTGAGCAAGAGAGTTAGAAGGAAAGCAAGGAAGAGGAAACATTTTAAAGTGTCTGAAGAGAATAGGTTCGACATAACCAATGTTAAAGCTAGAACCCCGTTACTCTTTGTATTTGTGAGAATTCTCTGACCTCTTGATTTGGTGGAAGAGAGAGAGAGCATTAGGCAACATTTCTGCTACTGTCTGTCTGTAGTGGTGCTGCCTACATCCAAATTCAAGGTCTGTGTCCATAGCAAATCGTCCAGACATTCCTATTTGCATTGGTCCACCTGTTTTTGTGTTTGCTCCCTAATAATGATATTAGAACTAAGTCCTCAGAACTTGCAGAGAAGCAGGCATCAAATCTGCAGTTTATCTCCAATCGTCATGGCTCCACACTCTAGCTACGGGAACTTTCTCAAAAATGGTATGTGCTGGCTTAGTGGCATTCACTGATACACGTCCAGAGTCTAGGGTGTCTAAGCCTAACACAGACGTTGCCGTAGAAACCGTAGAAGACTATTATGTTCCAATTTGCTGATCAGAAGCCTAAAGCCCAAATGGTAACTGTAAAGTATATTAACCTGTTAGTTTGATTGAACTGTCTGGAGCATATAGATCTTGGGCAGATATATATTCATGAAGTCTTTAATTTAAGCTACAGTAAATTAGGCTTTAAATTATAGCCTACAGTATGTGGTTTAACATTTGAACCGTAATGGACTTGTTGGGGAGATTTTGTTGGGGTGGAGATTCATCTTTTCCCAGTTCCACAATAGTGTGCAGTTGCCACAAAGGAACCCACTCACACTCTTGATAAAACAAACGCCAGACCGTCATGGAGGGACGGGCGACCTGGGAATCGCATTAAAACTGAGAGTTATATTTAGCTTCATGCTGGACTTATCAGAGTGATGGGGGTGGGCGGGT
>NC_036839.1:23233061-23234257 GCF_002910315.2 Salvelinus sp. IW2-2015
CTCTCTCTCTCTCTCTGTCCCTGAAATAGGTTTCTAAAGGATAGAACAGCCATCTCAGCCCATCCCTGTAGCCACAGGACCATGTGCCAGTGATGACTAGCTGGTGAGTACTATGCTTCGCTTCTGCTACAATTGAATCTAGTTCAAAACTTGATAGTCCATTTTGGGGTTAAAATGGAAATGTATCTTTGGCTTAAAGGCATATCTTCCTACTTTATTATTCTGATAGGAAGCAGTGAATGTCCTTTATGTCTGTTTTCTGCCCTCGTCAAACTGATCATGTATTTTCTATAGTATAGGGTTCATTAGACAAAGTCCTTTCAAACTCTAGCCTACACATTACTTTTGGTGACACTTTTGTAGAAGTTTTCGGGTTGGGATTGATATTGGTTTTGTTTGGTACGTGTGTATATTAGATATTAGGTTGGACAGTGTTTCGCTTCCGACTGTGTCCCACACGTCCCCTTGTCCCATACCTCTGAGATCGTTGGACCCAGTGGAGACCAAACATAGGAAGCTCAAAGCCATCTATCATTCCTTCTCTCTCTCTCTCTTTACCCTCCCCTTCTTCTCTACAGCCCCTGTAGTAAAGTGCCTGAGGCAGGGAGCCTTTTATGTAAAATCCCTTTATTCTAACTCAGAAAGGACCGTTTTGAAAAGAGGAGCGTGGTGGTGATGGAGAGATGGAGAGAGGAAGGGTGAAACCTGTTATTAAATCCAGCCTGTTAATGGTGAAGTTCTCTCGCCCACAGCTCCTCTCTCCTCTCTCTCTCTCTTTCCTCTCTCTTCTCTCCTCCGCCCCCCACAATGAGTGTTTGGCGGCAGGCGGGAGTCCACCAGGAACTCGGCTTCGTCTAATTGGTTCTATGTGGGCCAATCAAAGAATCAAAGCTCAGAGGTGATGCGTTTAAAAGAAACTGCCTTTGATATCTCCTCTCTTCTCTGCTCCTCTCCAAGAATGCAGAAGTTTATGTAATTGATTTATGTAATAGCTAAGTGTACTGTATGCAGCTATCAGTTATTTATCTTCTAAAAGCGTTTTATTGAGATAGTTGTCTCTGTAAGGTGAGGATTGAGGAATGGAGGGTTTTCCAGTACCAGAGGGTGTGCTTCCTTTGAGTGGAGAAAGAATGCCCTCCCGGCCAGTAAAGATTTTAACCTCTAACGAGCCTCTACCCCGGGTCCGGGATCACCCC
>NC_036839.1:23234639-23237872 GCF_002910315.2 Salvelinus sp. IW2-2015
TTATGGTATAGATAGGTTTTGTTAGAAAAAATGCATTTTCAGGTAAAATCACGTTTACAATTGACCGACCATCACAAGAACGACTCGCATACTATGAGAGCAACGTTGTATGACAATTTATCCTTAATCAAACATTTCATCAGAAATGACAAAGCATAGCTGGAAAAGACCCAGATCTGTGATTCCATGACAATACTTTCAGATTTCTAGCGTTTTAAACAGCGAAAACACAATAAATCGATAAGTTGCATACCAATGTGAAAACGTACCAAGCATCGATTCAAGCCAAAGAGAGCTAACGTAATCACCAGCCACAAATCTATTAATTTTCACTAACCTTCTCAGAATCTTCCCGATGACACTCCTGTAACATCATTATACATATACAGTTTGTTCGAAAATGTGCATATTTAGCCATACAAAACCGTGGTTACACAATGAAAATACTAGGAAATCAAGCCTCAAAATGTCTGACGTCATCTTTCAGAGTGATCTAGTTTAATTGAAAGCTAATCATATACTTGACTAAAAAATACAGGGTTGACAGGAATCGAAAGACAAATTAGTTCTTAATGCAATCGCTGATTTACATTTCTAAAATTATCCTTACTTTCTTATACAGCGTTCGCCAAGAGAAGCTATAACAAACAAAATGGCGTAATATGCGTTTAAAATATTTCGACAGAACAAAGATTTATCATATTAAATATTCCTTACTATGAGGTGATTTTCCATCAGATTCTTGGGCAATGTATCCTTTCTTGGGTCTAATCTTCTTTTGGTCGATAGATGTCCTCTGTCCTTCGAAATATCCACTAACGATCGAACGGGACCCCGAAACGTGCCCAAAGTTTCAGAGTGCACGACAAAGAAATTCCTCAAAATCGCACTAAACGGATATAAATTGCTATAAAACGGTTCAAATTAACTACATTATGATGTTTTTAACAAATATAACGACTAAAAAAATGACCGGAGAAATATCACTCTCTAAACAACCATTTGGAAGGAGGCAGGTCTGATGTCCATTTTGCGCATGACGCATGCAGGAAGAGAGCGGTACTTCTACGTTTTCGTGTTTTATAGTGGCTCTGATTGCGCAATCGACTCCATTCAAAACGTGATGACGTACTGACACCCAGAGGAAGATGTAGGCAGTGTCGGTTTCTCCATAGCATCTACTGGCACCTTAAAACCGATCCCAGATCAGGGGTAAAAATTTCTGAAATCTGACTCCCTGTCAGGAAAAGTGKTGTAGAAGTAGTTCTGTACCACTCAGAGACAAAATTCCAACGGCTATAGAAACTAGAAAGTGTTTTCTATCCAATAATAACAATAATATGCATATTGTACGATCAAGAATTGAGCACGAGGCAGTTTAATTTGGAGACCAAAAAATGCTAATGCGGAACAGCACCCCCTATAGTTGCAAGAATTAACTCATTGAGCACCTAAAGTTTCAGACGCCAACTCTCCAACTTCGTCACCCAGTTGTCATGATGAGGCGCATGGGCCAACTCTGTAGAAAGTCTGCCCTATTGAAGAGCCTAGTTGGCTGGCACTGGCTTCAATTGCGCTTTCTAATTCCCTTCTCCTCCATTGCTCTGACTTGCCCAGCTTGATTCGATTTGTGCCCCAAATGTCTCCCCAAACCCTGTCAGTGGACCAGAAATGCCCCGTCCTGTTTAGGCCTTATGTAAAAGCCTGTGAAGAAGCTCCTTTCTGTTTGTTGTTTGTATTGTCCTCCTTTGTCCTCCTTTCTCCTGGATCTATGTGGACTATCTGAAGCCTGTGAAGCGCCGTGTTAACGTGTGTCGTCCCCACCCCCCCTCCCCGTTGTTTGCTGATATTTGGTTCAGGATGACAACGAGCCGCTTTTCAAGTGTAAATGGAGGGATGGAGGGATGGAGGGAGGATATAGAGAGGATGGAGGGGGAAAAAAACTGTTTCAGGGCTCATCTCAACTGTTGTCCAGGGCTATGTCCCAAATGGCACCCTATTCCCTTTATAGTGCACTACTTTTTATCAGAGCCCTATGTGTACCATATAGGAAATAGGATGCCATTTTGGAGGCGCCCCCGGTCTTAAAGGCTCTGTCTGTTATTGCCCCCCAGGCGATTTAAAGGGAGCGTCATTCTCCCTGGTAAATGACCACATCGCCTTTGTCGGTCAGCTATGGTACGTTAGTGTGCCTTAAAAATGTGGCCTAGCGCTGTCCATTCAGGGGACAGAGAGAGGGCCTCTGGCAGAACCTTTGCCGATCACACAGAGGAGCCATTCACACGAGACGGAGGATCGCAGGGAGTCTTACCAACGATGAGGATTGGTTCTGTACTTACACAACCATGAATGTTTTGCTGCATCTAGCCACCCCAGTGGCTTCCATAGCTTCATCTAGCCAACCTAGTGGCTTCCATAGCTTCCTCTAGCCACCCAGTGGCTTCCATCGCTGCATCTAGCCACCCCAGTGGCCTCTATAGCTTCATCTAGCCACCCTAGTGGCTTCCATCGCTGCATCTAGCCACCCTAGTGGCTTCCATAGCTTCAGCTAGCCACCCCAGTGGCTTCCATTATTTATCACGTGCATCTACTTCTTGTAGTTATAGCCCTTATGGTTGTATCCATATCTCATTGGAAATAGGATGCCATTTTGGAGGCGCCCCGCTAAGGCTCTGTCTGTTATTGCCCCCAGGCGATTTAAGGGAGGCGCATTCTCCTGGTAAATGACCACATCAGCTCTTTGTCGGTCCTATGGTACGTTAGTGTGCCTTAAAATGTGGCCTAAGCGCTTGTCCATTCCAGGGGCACAGAGAGAGGCCTCTGGCAAGAACCTTTGCCGATCACACAGAGGAGCCATTCACACGAGACGGAGATCGCAGGGATCTTACCAACGATGAGGATTGGTTCTGTACTTACACAACATGAATGTTTTGGCTGCATCTAGCCACCCCAGTGGCTTCCATAGTTCATCTAGCCAACCTAGTGGCTTCCATAGCTTCCTCTACCCACAGTGGCTTCATCGCTGCATCTAGCCACCCCAGTGGCCTCTATAGCTTCATCTAGCCACCCTAGTGGCTCTCATCGCTGCATCTAGACCACCTATGTGGCTTCCATAGCTTCAGCTAGCCACCTTTCCCACTAGGCTTCGCATAGCTTCAGCTAGCCACCCCAGTGGCCTTCCCATAGCTTCATCTAGCCACCCCCATTCCTCCATAGCTCATTAAGCACACTAT
>NC_036839.1:23240171-23259568 GCF_002910315.2 Salvelinus sp. IW2-2015
TCCATAGCCTACCTAACCACCCAGTGGCTTCCATAGCTTCCTACCACCCAGTGGCTTCCATAGCTCTCTACCACCCAGTGGCTTCCATAGCCTGCTCTAGCCACCCAGTGGCTCCATAGTCTCCTAAGCCACCTAGTGGCTTCCTAGCTACCTACCACCCAGTGCTTCCATAGCTCTCCTAAGCCACCCAGTGGCTTCCATAGTCTCCTAACCACCCAGTGGCTTCCATAGCCTGCATCTAACCACCCCAGTGGCATTCCGTTAGCCCTCCCTTACACAGCAGACCGCTCTGTCCATGGTGCTGACAGCGCAGTGGAGATACAGAATTTTCCTGCCAACATGTCACTCAATCCTTCATTTTTTTTTTGTTGCTGTTTTTATATAGGAACATACACTTTTATTTTGTATTTATTTGTTATTTCACCATTACTTAATTAACAAGGTAAGCTAGTGAGAACAAGTTTCTCATTTACAACTGTAAGGCAGAAGAAGAGCAGAAAAAGTAAATAAAAACACAATAAAGGGGATGAGGTAGGTGGATGGGGTTGGGCTATGTACAGATGGGCTAAATGTACAACTTAAAGCTAGGAGGCTTCACAGCTTTCAACTGAGGGGCTAACCCTAATTTTGCCCCCCACCCCCCGTGGAGCCAGACCCGTAAGGAGAAATCTGTTATTTTTTTCTCTATATAAACACGACAGGCTTTAATATCACCTTTTCCTCAATAGTTATTAGCATTTCTGTATATCTCAATTGGTGGACCTTCCGATTGTTGAGATGACTTTCATTTATCTAGCCCAGTATTAATCACCATTAGGACACTTGTACAGACTGGCAGACCATGTACACTCTCTGAGTCAAAGTGCACCCCACCACCTAACACCCCACCAACCACCTACTTAAAGGGAGAGGGGGGGGGGGCTCATGATCTGTCTGACAGTTGCTAAGCACTTCACTTGAGCACTGTACTTGGTTTTCATGCTATTAAATCTAAAGGAGATGAAACATCCACTTGACTTGGACCTGAGACACAAGCTACAGAATGGAAGCTGGAGGGAATGACAGCCGTTTACGGGCTCCCGACCAATTGTGCTATTTTTGATGTTTTAGTTTATTTGTGCTGATCTTAACGTCTTGTACATAATGGTTTTCTGCCATCATTTTTCCTATGACCGAAAGAGATTCTGGACCATCAGAACAGCTATCATAACAGTATATTTGATAAGGATTCTACTTCAATGAGTGGAGGCAAAGACATAAGTCTCATACCGACCAGGCCCAAATCCAGGACACTCAGAAAAAGGATGAAGCGTCATTATAGAGAACAATCCTAACCTTAAACTCTAAACCTAGCCCCTAATTGCTATACTCAAACCCTAAAACTAACCCGTAGATCCTAACCCTAAACCTATCTTTGCAACCTTAACCCTAAAACCCCCCTAGAAATAGCAATTCACCTTGGTGGGGGACTAAAACAATAGCCCCAGTGTCAAATTTTTGGTTTGTTTACTATTCTTGTGGGGACTAGTTTAAACACGTCCACACAATAGACCTCTTTCACACTCTTCACATACGCGGCTGCTACTACGTTTATTGTCTATCCTGATTGCTTGTCACTTTTACCCCTACCTACATTACATATTAACCTCAACTAACCTCCAACTGCTCGAACTCCTGCCCACGTTGACTTGCTACCGGTAATCCCTGTATATAGCCTCGCTATATTTATTTAATGTGTTAACTATGGTCTTTTAAAAAAATTTGCAAATGTTCTACTTTATAACTCTGCATTGTTGGTTAAGGGCTTGTAAGTAAACATTTCATTGCTAATGTCTATACCTATGTAATTTGCGTGCATGTGACAAAACATTTGATTTGATTAGACTGGCACATCCCCTTTCAATCCACTTGAGTTCACCTTTGACATGCCATCCTCCTCTCTCCTCGTCGGCGTCCTGCCTTTGACACATGCCATCCTCACCCCCCCCCCCCCCAACCCCCCTCCCTTGACAGACCAGATGCACAGCAATAGAGAGGCCACGAGCCACACGGTGTAAGGTTCTCCTAACATCACCTACTGTATGTCAGTGTGCAGCAGTCTATCAGATTGCTCCGTAGCGTTCGACGTGGACCACTACACTCATCGAGTGACCAACTGAGATTTGAGATGATTGAAGCTTTTTGATTTGGCAGTATTTATCTTAAGCTAAGTGCTCTCGGAGAACATGAAGGAAATTCAATTGCCTCATTTGGCAAAAAAAAAAAAAAGGGTGGGGGGGAAGGGCGGTGGAAAAAATGAAAAAACTGTATTTTCGCCCAAAATCATATTCAGGTCCTAATGTCTCGGTAGAGACATGATGGGACTGGATGGGGAAACCGGGGCGCCTAATAGTCATGCAAACATGCAATTTTGTCCCGGATGGCATTTCCTTAGTCTGCTTGTCTCACGAGAACCAAGGGAAGAAGAGAAGATTTGATCAAAATCTTAATGAGTATTTTGTGAGATGCGACTTTGGCTTTTTCCCCTTCCATAGTGGATTATGTATGTCTCCAAAATGACACCCTATCCCTAAAAAGTGCACTACTTTTGACCCGGCCTGTAGGCTGACCAGTACAAGTTGATGCCCTAAGTTAGAATAGATGCCGTTTGGGGACGCATGCTATATGCATGTCTGTCTGCCGTGACCTTATGAGGAGCATAACGTTACTAAATTTGATTAAGAAGACCGACGTCCAGTCTGACTGTTACAGTATTTTATTACTATATCGTGATAAGATGGGACCGGACACTCCAGTCGACTGTTACAGTATGTTAGTTACATATCTATTAAGATGGGACCGGTACGGCCAGTCTGACTGTTACAGTATGTTCGTTGACTATATCTGATAATAGATGGAACGGGGTCCCAATCTCTTAGCAGATATTAGTAAAACTAACCCATACGACTTGTAACACGAAGTGCAGGACCACTGCAACGGGGGTCTGGCGGGAACATCGTCCTGTACAGTTAGTCCAATGGTTAGTTAGTTACTATATCTGATTAAGCATGGGACGGGGTCCCAAATCTATCAGATATAGTTAACTAACCACTGTAACAGTCAGACTGCCGTCCGGTCCCATCTTATCAGATTTGTAACGTTATGCTCTCATAAGGTCAGCAGACAGACATGCATATAGCATCTTCCCCAACGGCACTCTATATCCTAACTTAGGGCACAACTTGTACGGTACCCTACAGGTCCGGGTCAAAAAGTAGTGCACTTTTAGGGAATAGGGTGGCATTTTTGGGAGACATACATAATCACTATGAAGGGGGAAAAAGCCAAATCCACTTCACAAAATGACTCATTAAAGATTTTGATCAAATCTTCTGGTTTCTCGGTTAAGACACAAGGACTAAGGAAATGACCATCGGGAAAATTGCACCAGATTGCCAGTTCTGACTACAGTATGGAGGTCCCTAGTGGCTTCCATCGCTGCATCTAGCCACCTCAGTGGCTTCCATAGCTTCATCTAGCCACCCTAGTGGCTTCCATAGCTTCATCTAGCCACCCAAGTGGCTTCCATCGCTGCATCTAGCCATACCCAAGGGGTTTCTAGGCCATGTGAGTTATGATAGAGGTGAGGATTTTATGTGAATGTCTTTGAACAGTGTAGATTTAGATGTAGACCATGTGACCACTCACCTGGGTTTAAAGTGATTAGACAGGTTCAGATCTATTTACTTTTTATACCTTGATGAAGTGCTTGTAGTCCTCATGGTGTACAGTGTTTGTCCCCTGTCATCCACTCAGAATTCAGAATTTCAGACATTGCCAAAGACTTGCAGGATCAAATGTCTCAATCTATCAATGATTTATTGTGTTCTTTGCCTGATTTTGAGCCTTGTATTGCATACACAATATGCAACCACTTAAGAGATTCTGATGAAGATACCAAAAAAAGCGGATCACACAGTACTGTCTTTTTAGAGTTGTGTATGGGCCTGGAGGATGTACGATCAGGAGGTGATGCAGAGCATCTTGGTTTTCTCAGAGGAACATTTKATCTCTCTTCTAACATTGTTTTCTTCTTTATGAACTACGTCTCTCCCCAGCAGTAAATGAGAATAGAGGGAGGGCTTTTGTCTACGGGCCACGATGGGGCCACAGAGCCCGTAAATCAGCTCTTCTCTCTGGGTCATTAAGTTGGCAGCTCCCCTGGTCCTCTTGGATCTTTATCATCCTCCCTGGCCTTGGATCAGCAGCCAGAACAGAGCAGTGGCTAACTGGCTAATGATTAGCTGTCCTGTCCTCAGCCCCAGCAGTTCAAATGTACCATTACTGTAGGATGGTAAGGCTATGAAAACATATGAATCAGCTTGGACATTCTCTCTATAGTACTCTTGTGAGAGTTATTCCATATTGTACCGATTGCGATGTTTAGGGCTGGTGTCTTAAGCTGACAGTGAGGATAACTGCTGGAAGTGGACTCAAATGATTGATGAATAATGCAATGGTTTTTGTCTGTGTGTATATGTTTGTTGGTACAGTTGAAGTTGGAAGTTTACATACACCTTAGCCAAATACATTTAACCTCAGATTTTCACATTTTTTTTTACATGTAATCCTAGTAATAATTCCCTGTCTTAGGTCAGTTAGGATCACCACTTTATTTGAAGAATGTGAAATGTCAGAATAAAAGTAGAGAGAATGATTTATTTCAGCTTTTATTTATTTAATTTTGATCATTCATAGGAACAGTTCTCAGCATTGGGCTAGATAAGTTTTACATACACTCAAGAGTATTTGTAGTTGGTTTAACCATTGACACTTTATATATGTGTTTGAAGAGCTTGGGTTCAAACGTGGGTTGAGCGTTCCACAAGCTTCTAGAAATACGTTGAGGTGATTTGGCGCATTTCCTCCTGAAGAGCCTGGTGTAAATGAGTCAGGTTGTATTAGGCTCTCCTTGCTCGCCATCACGCTTTTTCAGATTTTGTGCACTCACACACTTGTGTTGACATTCACTTACGGATCTGTTTGAGACTCTCAGAGGACTTTGAAGAAATCAACACCTACACGAGAGTAGCAGATTAAGAAAGTATAGTAGATATGTACTAAACACGTCATCCATGCCATCAAATTTTGGGAAGTACTTACGAGAGGAGTTCATGTTCGCTCAGCATATATACCGCAAGATTCCTAAATCACTGATCGACACTCGGAAGGCAGCTTCTTTATACCAATCTGACTGAGGTCATCCGCAGAATGATGATCACACACTCAACCACATATGCTCTATCAATGACAGCACTTGAAAAAGTATCTGTTGTGTAGTCGCTCAGCACACGAGTGGCCCGTCCTGAGCAGAGAGAAAGAGCACGGAGCACCGCCATACGAAACAACGAATGAGAGCAAGAGGCAAGCACCGACGACAGATGCGCATAGGATCACGAGGTTGAGGAGACAGTGAGAGAATGATATAGCTTAGGCATAGAGGCGTATGCAAAGGCAGCTGATCGGTATTAGATCTACCACCTAAGTATGAGGGGGAGGGATTCGTATAAATGGCAGAGATTACGAGTGTGATGATGTGATCAAAGATGAGTGAAGTACATTGGACAAGAAGAGAGACGAGTAAGAAGTCTCATCTGCGCAAGAATGTAAGGATACAGCATTAGATGTGCTATACCTCCCATTTTCAAGGGACAGACAAATATTAATTGAGCAAACACGCGTAACCGGTCAGACAGCGCTATTTTGGTGTAGTGTAAGGTTTGGTTGAAAGTGGCTATTTTGACACCATCTGCGAGAGAACGTACGCTGTGCATGAGGTTCTTAGTAGCTTCCAATATGAGTACTAAGAACTTGCTGACACAGACTTTGGCATTTATATGAGTACACTATATTTGGTACACCCGCTTTTCCTCCATTGCTAATGTTATATTCTTGCAGTATATCAATAGGAGTTTCTTGGTGAGCGTTTTAGATTCTTGGAATTAAAGGATGCACTTGGGAACGTCAGTTCAGCGAGTTCGAATAAGACATTCATAGGCTCTTTTGTAGTAGGACAGAATGCGTTTCGGTCTCTCTATGGCTGAGGATACGGGTTTAACGATCTTGGTCAGACGGCTGGCGTGCCCAATGGTTGTATACCTTGCGTAGTATTGGTGTTGCACTCAGAGTGTAATCATTTGAGCTTTCAGTCCTGCTATGGAGAGAAATTGATGCTTATAGCAGAGGCGCATGAAACCAGACTTGGTGGATAGAGGCTACGACAGTGTCTTAGGCTGAGTTTGTTATTTGATTGCGTTGCCTCATATTGGATGGTTCCAAGCCAGAAGAGAGCAGCACTGTAAGCTTGAAGGTAGGCCTGAAATCAATCACAGGTACCTCTCTTCAATGTATGGACGAAAGATGTCACCTGTTAATTTTTATGCCTATCAGATGAGCCTCTCGTATATAGCCATGACATTTTTGTCTGGAACTCATCCAAGCTGGTTTATCGTTAGCACGAGTCAACTTTATGTATTGGGTCATAAGTACTCTTCTTGACTCGAGTGGATTATTGTGTATCGAGCTGGCTCGCAATGAGCTGAGATACATCTTCTCGATAGGAAAGAGAGGGTAACGATTCTGTGGTATATTTAAGGAGATGGTGTTCAACCGACTCGCCATACACTATAGGTTTGCTTGACAAGTAAATGTTTTGATGTGGTTGAAAACAGTGTTTATGAGACTTCTTCACACTGTAAGTGTAATGTATACAGATATAACAACAACTGTACACCAACCGTATGGTGCTGTGACATAATTGGCAGTACATTGCCTTGCGCATTGTGGTCCGGGATTCCTCATGTTCTCGATGACGACGACGACTTCGATCCACTCTCTCTATAATAAAAGATCACAACTCGTTGCTCGTGGGCTGTTTCACTCCTCACACCTCCAACTGCAGGAATTCTGACCTGGTATAAAGACATCCTCACTAACTAAACATCCTCAATAACGTAAAAGCGCATCACGCAATATTAACACTGCTAAACTCTAAACATCCTCGAACATAAACATCTCACAGCTGAACATTCTCAGATTACAAAACTCATCTCCAAGTATCAGTCTATTATTAGCGCGTGTTTCGATGAGACTCCTGTCACACAGCTACTTATATTTTCAGTACTGAAAGTACAGTGTAATATTACAATTTTATGTTCACGAGCGACTTACTGTTACATCTAAAAGACATTCACTCTTAAGTGCTATAAATGCTAGGTGGGACAAACACATTACCTCGACAGTCAAGTTAATAAACAGAAGGATGACGATCTGAGAAGATAAAGATGATCTGGGATCTACACACTGATACAGTAGAGAACGATGAGACATGAGCACGTAGCAGGACCTGGTGTTATGGAAATAGATTGATAATACACTATGTCGCTCTTATCAGAAAAATTACTCTCACATTAACCTCACTAGTATAGACATTCCCTCCGCCATGCGCAATATTACTTATTATTTAATCGCTCTATAGTCAATGCTAGATATACAATCGTGCACGAAGGTATACTATATTATTATGTGGCTCAGTCTTTGTCACTTCTTATCAAACATAATACTTTCCACCACATCCATATGCTAGGTATATTAGTACACTCAAAACTAATTGTCGGCAACTTCAACCACTTTATAAAAATGTGGACGTGACCCGTGTTGGTCAGAATGGTCAACTATGGATACTCAAGAAACATACCATCTCCACAGATCAAGCCTGATAGAGCTCAACACGTTGATCTTGAATCGAACATAACTCATATCTCAGATAAGCTTTGATCGAACTTAAACCACATCTAGCGAGTGCAAGGCTGCAATCTACAATCCTACTCTCTCCATTTCCATCTATCACTCTTCCCGTCAACTACTAAACATCTCTCATACTCATAAGCACTCCGCTCTCTGGTCTTTTGGTGTCCTCCACATGCTTCCAAGAAATTTTGTGGGAAAATGGAACAACAAAGCACAAACCCTCAGCCCAGCGTGTCACAATTACTCAGCTATAATATCCTCTATTATGTGTTATAGACACTTATTCTCTCATCAGTGAATATATAAGAATTCGCCTCTAACTGCACTACATCACTCTAATAGCAGTACTGAAATTACACCGAAATAGCTTGCACTCACCGATCTAGGACTCTCGCGCACCAATGAAGAGAGACCATGCCTCTCTCAGTATATACGGAAACATAGCATAATCCATCAATACGTCTAAGAGATATCCTAATATCCTAAACATATCACTCAATTCTAAATCATTCACTTCCCTCTACTACCATAACTACTACCTTCACATACCTCTCAACATCCTCATACTTAAATCCATCCTTAATACTAACATCTCTCAATACAAACATTCCCTTCATTTCTAAAAATCCTCAACTAATCTCAATACATCCCAATATTAAAGTTCCAAGACACTCTAACCATCCTCTAATCTACTTACGCATTCACATTCCTCTATCAATATACATCTCCACTATACTACTTCTCTATCATTCACTCTCCCTCAATCTCACGTATACACTCCATCCTCAATACTCAACATCTCTCTACTCTCTATCCTCTATTCAATCTCAATTCTCGCGCTATTTTTTGCGATGAACACGTAAACACATGTCACATACTCTTCAAAGACTGGTAGCTCATCTCATCAAGACGGTAAATTCGAAACCAGATAGGTTATTCACTAAATTGCGAAAATGTACTATCTCTGCTAATTGTTTTCTATCTTTTTGGCCAAACATCCTCATACAAACATCCTCAATTCATAAACACTTCAAAACTAAACAATCCTCCTCACGACTAAACATTACAATTTCTGCTTAATTTTGCTTAAAACATGCTCCACACCTACCAAAAAAAAGATACACTCAAAAAACTACAACATCCATCAAAATAAAAACCCATCCATTATCTTAACCACGTCTCCCCTCTACAGGTTCTACATGTTACGTGCACGTGGTTGCAACTCAAAACTTATCACTCTACAAGGGAGCCATCGGTTTCCTGTGCTACCTCCTACAATGGCATAGGCGTGTTCACCAGACTAGTTACCTATTAGCAAGGATAATTTTTCTAATCTATTTTAGAATGAGTATCCATGTGTGTCATTATTTATAGCCACACAGCAGTTACACATAGTACGAAATGAGCGTCAGCTTATAGCTCATTGTATTTCACATTGTGATATTGTGTTTGCGCTATATAAGCAATGTGATAGTTTTGTTTTGACATGTGTTGTACACTTAGAGTTATATATCCTGACTTGAGATTCCATGTTGCAGTACCTCGCGATATTAGTGTGCTAGATCAGTAAGAACGGAGTTGTGTCGAGAACTACAGCCCAGGACCCATGCCTCGCCATAGTACGGGGACTATTCTTTCCTCTCTCGAGTCTCAGCTCACTCGGACATCATGACAAGGCGCAGGTAACCGCAGGAAGGGAGCGTCACTGCTCCCATTCTTAGAGTGTCTCTCAATAGGTGACAAACTCTACTATCTTCATTTACATTTAGTTTGTTATGATTAGTTGGATATTGGCCTAATCCTGCCCTGCATGCATTGTTTGTCCGAGTATGACTCACCTCTGGACCACGTTCATTGCCGCAGAGATTCGTTCCTATACAGAAAAATCAGCAGGACAAGGATCTACATTCCACATTGAGGGGATGGTTTGTCCCTTAAAGGTACATGATTAACAACTCCAGTGATCCTACCGAAGACACCATCTACTAAAACCAAAAGAACACAACTCTTGTTTATTGACAAGTGCGAACACCACACCTCCGTTAATACTGCCAGGGGCCAGGTCTGCAATACTGCTGCTCACTCGCAAGATCCACTCACTGAGCCCTCGCCCAGGTCGCTGCCTGGATAGGCGGCACATCAGATCGCTCAGTCCTATGAAGCAGCAAAGAGAGGCTCAATCGCGCAAGACGCTCAGCGATCTTAATACCATTCGACACTATGTGGAAGACTAACACCAGGGGCTGAGGATTTTCTAGAAATAGCGGCCAATTCGTTAATGTAAATATGAAGAGTGCAGGGCTCAATTGTGCAACCCAGGCGAAGGCCCCGCCCCTGGTTAAAAATTCTGTTCTTTTCTTACCAATTTTAATGCTTGCAGCGTATGACCAGTACTTACACCTTGATAATTAAATCGCTCAATGATTTACCCCTACGCAGCCTGAACTTTCAATAACGTTTGGCTAAGCAAACAGCTTCCTGTAATGCCATAGTCCTAAGGAGCGTACCATGAATTACGGCAAGGTCCTGACCATGAATCGGAAATAATGATCAAGTGTAGAAAGTTAGATGCACAAATAAAACATACACCCCACAGACAGCCAACCTCAACTACTATACATTACAGGGGAGGTTACTATTTCTATCCTTGGGGGGTATGATATATTCTCACCTATCACTTATTTCGACGATGCACCTCCAGGCACCATTTGCTCCCGTAATCAATGGAGTTATACAAATCCTACATAACACTTGTAACTAGTGATTGATTGAGAAACTGGTGATGTATTTTCTTGATTTTATTCAATAGCAAAATAATAAAGTGTTGTCTCACTAAAATACACATATTAATTTACCACATTTAATTAAAATCTCTAATATGTAGGGCCAAACACCAAACAATTCGGGGCAAATACATGCATAGGCGATAAAATCAAAGCACAGTAAACTTGAGTTCTTTCCATGAAGTCATAAGGTCCAGGAGACAACATCCCTGCCTCAACATCTTTTGGTCTCCTAAAATGGGGAACTACAATATGTAACCAAAAAATCTAAAGTGCTCGCTATTTCACATAGGAGATTAAAGCTGCACAGGTCAACGCACTTTAACAATAAGTTCATGAACTAACTACAATTTCTTCACGTCAACACAGACTTGGAGTAGACAGGAGCCACAAGCAAACTAGTCAGAGAGTGTTGCACTAGAGTTTTCAACTGACTGCTGGAGGAAGCTATCCTGTATGAGGATATTGTATCGTGATCCACCTAACTGCAACAGCCCAGGTGCGAATATGAGTTGCGAGCAGTAGCACTGTATGGCTGCCACAATTCACACTAGTCGAAATTTCAAGGAGAACTTGAAAGTAGAAATGGCGTGAATTCAGTAGAGTTAGAAAGATAGCTTGAGACTCGCAAGGAATCATAGAAGGGTACTATCGCATCATCCCTCACTCACTTTATATCAACGCTATATCTCTCATTGTCCTATCATGTGTCATAACAAGTAGATGTCTAAGTACTGTTCGGCGCAAGTCCATAATGTCTCGATACGATCTTTCAATACACAGATAATACGAGCGTGACAAGGCTACGACGCCATTGTGTCGCAATATAAATGCTGTACATTTTAAGTTACACTGTGTTCTCTAGCCACGCTATCTTTCAAAGGTAAATCATACTACCAAGAACGTCTGAAGACAGCACTTTGTGTTAGCCAGCCAGAGAAAAGAAGGCACGTAAGAACACGACTTAGGAATAGAACAGTTGAAATGTACTTCTGCGTGACTCTTAACAACAATGAAAATCACTAACATGGATACTCTGAAGCATGATTCATTCACAACCCGAGAATATATGCTCAATCATTAGGCGATCTAACTCATAGGTTATGCATCACGCAATTCGTATGCGAGCTATAGATACGCGTCTGTTTTAACATTGATATCAAGTCGCAGCATAATTAGAGACAGTAACTACGCAAAACATAGTAACTGATATTCGATTTCTCCGAAGTACTGTAATATGGTTAGTGATGATAGCTGAACATCCGAAACTCGAGCAAAATAATTATATGTATGTGGAGGTGGTCCTCACGTCGCCACAGGTTGAACCGAGATCTATTCATGCATGTACAGGTAGGTCCTCGAATCAGGCAAAAAAAAAGGCTTATAATCAGGGTAGAGACATATAGACTATGAAAGCGAATGACAAAAACTTATAGATAGAAAGAAAATAGTTGTATATTCACTAAGAGAGTCCACAAACTAACTATTTGCAATTACTAAATCTAAGGACACTATGAGAACTGAGGTGTTATTTAAATTCCAAATATAGCCAGGTCATCTAGCGAGGTTTGTTGAATTCAGACCATACGTCTTATATCACAGATACAACAACCAATATGCACATTTATGTGACACTCTGACGTCAACAAGAGCAGCGGATATCTTATATTTCCTCACTTAATATTAATAATTGAGTTAGCACCAATCTCGTAAATTAGATGGCACAAAGAGATGATACGAATCTAATAATCTAATAAGGACTCAAGGCGCTAGGAATCTAATGGTAAGCCCCTCACCAAGCATTGGATAATACAAAAAAGAAACACGTGGGATATTAGTAAAAGGAGAGTTTGGTCCAATTGAACTCTATAGGATGCAAGTCCCAAAGCAGGAATACTATATTCAATAAATGCTACACCATTGTACATATTATGAATGTCCCTTTCTTTTCTCCTTGAACAGGGGAGCTTAAGATGCAGAGATGAAATATATAGAGATGACAGAGGCCCCTCAGCACTTTAACCAAGCCTTCAAAGACCAACAACTATGCTGGGGTAATACAGTCAACAGCGTTAGCTCTAACTGGCTTTTTTTACACCCACGCAGAATGAGAGTTTTAGCTATCCGAGTTTATTAGTATTCCAGCAATCAATTAACGATCCTCACTTCGATAAATAATCGTGATTCTAAAATTGTGTACACCAGTAGGAAATAGTTGAAACATGGTGTTTGTGCTGTAGCAGGCAGCTCAAAAAACTGTACACTGCCGAATGTAATCACCCACGTTCTGTTGGACCTGTCTTATGGAGATGGGGCTTACTAACAAGGATAATCATCGAAGCTCTGACAATTCTGCACGTATCTAGAGACTCAGAGGATTATGAGCACTTGAACAACACTATACATTAACATCGTGACTAAGAAGTTGTACCACTATCGAAGGCCACTTGTATGAGCACAAATCACCATTGATCAACATACTTTCTTCGTGTGAGTAATCTAAACGTTAGGGTGTGAATTTCCTGTGTTGGAACCTCGGGTAAAAGTGATGTCCAAGTATCTTCGTTCCATCTTAATACATTGAATGGACGGAGATATGATTGATGGTTTCGAGAGTGAGTAGGGGAGGAAAAACAATTTTGGTAGTCGAGCTTTCTGGCAGACACGCCTCTAGTCTAACAGGAGAACAACACGCAAGTACAAAAGACCCCTGATTATATCAGAGCAAGTGGGTGAGAGAGATCTCAGCATTCTATATCGCATAACACTCATCACGATATCATGCGTATTAATTATCGCCCTGAGAATTAACACTACCTGTGTTCTAAAGTATCTCCTAGTTGACAGTTCAATGTTTTAGAGTACCAGTGTAATGCACATCATTCATCTAGCCTCTAAGAGTGTGATACTATTAGTAGAGATCATTCTCTCACATTGAGATTGACATTTTCGTCATTGTATATAATCGAAAGATAGACCACTGTTAATAGATTAAAAAATATTAGATGGCTATGTCCGCGCCTGAAACACGAGGGTAGCGGGCAAACGTGACTAGACTAGCAAGTGGAATCTGTTATACACCCACACATATAGAGGAACTCATAGAAAATTCAAATGAACAGTTTTTAGCAGAACTCCAGCACTGTTCATATGCAATCGATAATCTACTAACACTTGAAGCTCATAGCGATTATATTCTGGGCGGAGTGAGTAAAGGCTAGGCAGGGTGAATGTTGTGCCGTAGTACTATAGCTTTTAATACACGAACAGCAATGAGTACACAAGTCTAAAAATAACATAGAAGCGTTCAAGTTTCAGAATGCTCTTACTCTGCCGAGCCCCTATTTATGCTGAATCCGAGAATGTTCTAAATCAGGCTGTGTTCTATGGTACTTAACATCGTGAAAGTCCAGATTAGGTCACTGATCCTAGGTGTGGCCTTAAAGATGGCGCCACCCCCTCGTTAACTTCCTGCCAGTTGACGATGTCTTTGTGCTGCCGGTGTTGCTCATCAACCTGGAGAGTCATGGATTTGTTGCATGTGGATGGCACAAGAGAGTGAACCAAGTTGAAGCCTGGAAATGCAGTAATTATCTGGTACTCACTCCTCCCGTCCTTCCTAGGTTCAAGTGGTTTTATCTTTCGTGCACTGTTGTTCACTTGCAGATATGTAGATGTCCAGTGGCCGTTTGGTCTGGACTGGATAGGCCAATGTCCATCTGACTATGATCTAATAGCGCAATGATAAAAATCCGCCTTGACGGTGTGCTGATCTTATTAGTACATTCTGACCACAAGGTGGGGTTCTGGGTTTGAGCGAGGAGGAATAGGTAATTGTTGGCTGTTTACTTCGGCTGGCCTGGTGCTGAGGATAGTGCAAAATGACCTTCCACATCAGGTGCGTTGTAATTCATGAGCACCTGCACTAGATTCCATGGTGGCAGCTAGGGAATATGTACCTTACAGACTACATATCATCTATTTGATTCACTATGTCGTCCATCCTGGAATTGGTCTCATCCTTCCCATCCTCGATCACCATCTGATGTAGGATCTCTGCTACCAGACGTAACATTCATGACTGGCTATGTTGACGGTAAGGACCTAGATTGAATCATGCAACACTATGATGCTCTCTAGGCAGCCAAGACTGGGAGCATAAATATTTAATTCTCATATTCTGGGCACCAACTGTTTTGTCACACAAAAACACGAAACTCGCTAAATGGAGTGAGAGATTGGACTGTGGTGAAATAGTCTAGCCAATACGACCTCCGCCTTGTATATACAATTATGGCATCATGAAACTCTGCATAGCATGGATTCTAAATCTTGAATACGAATTTCAAGAGAATATTGAGAGAGTTCAAAATGAAAGCAATGCATATCTGTATCCACTATGACACGACGGCAGATTAATTGGAGAGGAGGAGGCGCTCAAAGGAGAGCCTCTCTGAACATGGCTTGAGAATTTTTATATCTGATACTACTCTCAACCCAACAACCAAACACAGGAGCGATGGAAGGTGTGCTAATTTCTGAGAGAGTTGACGAGCTGTATGCACAGGTGATTGAGCAAATAGATACCCAAATCTAGTTCAAGACTCAAAAGAGTTCAATTTGTGCGAATACACACTGCTCGACTAGATACAGAGCTTTTTACTCCCGAATCGGTGAGAACTGAATCATGCCTAAAGACCACAGCATGACCAATTGAACAAGGGACAGATGGCAACCTTGATGCGTTCATGTTCCACTCCATATGCAACCATAATGGGCTTTGGCAAGGAACCAAAATCAGTTGTAGCCCAAATTAGAAACCATAGCAAATGCTGCAAGCTATGTTCTGTTCAATCTAGGCCAATGCTACCAGTCAAGTACTCTGTGCAGTTCTTAACACCTGACTCAACGTGAGAGGTGCTGGACATTATGGATCAGCTGCCAATAAAGATCCTGTGAAGAGCACAACGTACTATGATGTAGACTTGTGCGTGAGTGCTTGTGGGAAGCGCCTGCGTTCTGTCGAATAACCGTACATTATTCCATCACTCCTCAGGTTGCCATCCTCCCATGGAAGCATCAGGTCGGAACAATGAAGACTGAGTACGAGTTCATACTATGGAGTTGTCAACAGCTATGAGGATAGGGCTGCACACAAATTGAAACACACCCTCTCTATATTATCACTGTCCACTAGTTCTGGATCACAGGTAATTGATAACACTACCAGATACAGTCTACTAGTCAGTCCCTACAGTTCCGAAGACTTAGTACAATCACACACTCTGAAGCGTTTTCACCACCACATACATCTGAGCCACTAAAGTGTGGCTAAGCAAATAGATCGTACTAATCATGTACTACATAACTGTTTATATTTCAACTTGAGAATCGGTGTACATCTTCGTTATGTACTGTAGAATAGAAAGTACCGCTACAAGGCATTCACACTTAACGTTCTCAACGCGACTGGCACAAGGAGTGCAAGGCTAGGATCCTCTCCACTCTCCCAAGTGGACGAGGCAGCTCTGATCAGTAGAAAGATCAAAAGCATGGTCAACCGAGAGTCGCCCTGTCTAATCTCGGCTTACGTGCTGGGAAGACGACTCGTTCACTGACTGGCTATTAATCTGCAAACAGTCATAAAATACAACTCCTGACATCTGACCTCTCTGTGCACCCACAGACCGTCAACCGTTCTGTGTCTGCCAAGGATAGAAGCGGCGCCACACCGGCAGCAAGAGATTACAGGTGGCGCCCATAACGCCTTCTATAAAAGCGTATCACATACTATCAAAACGCAGTACCATGGCTTAGCTCTGGCCTCATTGTGAGTAAAGAGCTGAGGATGTATATCTTAATATGTTCATACTTGAAAAAGGAAGAACTCAAGAGTAAGGAAAAGCAATAGCTTACCTGTCATATCCTCATAACCGAGTGCAACGTTGAACTTATGCTTGTATAGATATAGATGTGGGAGTCTTTCCTGTGTCTGTACCTCACATTATGACTCAGTGGTTACAGCCGTCCGTAGTTACCGACTCGCACAGAAAACCTTCCGATTCGACACCTTACATAAAGCCACCTGCATTAAATACAATCAAGGAAGCAGACTTTGCGCTTCAACTGCATTCTATCCTCCACACCACCATGCATTACAAGCCACATGCAACTAAACAGAACTTCATTCATCTGTCAGAGAGAGGAGGGTGGGGGGAGAGGAGAAGCAGAGGAGTAGCTACGAGTTAGAACAGGAGATAAATAGAAGAGAGAAAGATGAGAGTGAGCTAGTAGAGATATATGTACATGCGAGAGAGAGAGATTATAGTAGATCAGAGAGAGATGGTGCTGGCGGAGAGAAAGCACTGAGAGCAGAGCCAAGACAGATGAAGAGTGGTGGAGCTGAGACACAGCAACACTAAGGCAATAGTAGAAGAGAAGAAGAGAAGGATGATGTATGAGAAGAGATGAAGAGGAAGAGCGAGAAGGAAGAGAGCAATTGAAAAAATGCAAGTATAGCAGACCGAGACAGTTAAGAGACAGAGTAGATAACATGAGTTGTCTCAAAAACAATGGAATTTGTGAAAAAACTGTTGAAGAGGAGAACAGCAGAAAACACTGAGTAAACGATGTCTTACAGACATCGACACGAGGTCAAAGTTGACATGTGCACGCTGTAAGTACTAGAGTGCTGTCTAAACTACGAGAGATAC
Organism: Salvelinus sp. IW2-2015; assembly: GCF_002910315.2. Taxonomy (NCBI): domain Eukaryota; kingdom Metazoa; phylum Chordata; class Actinopteri; order Salmoniformes; family Salmonidae; genus Salvelinus; species Salvelinus sp. IW2-2015. Next base: position 23,257,456 of record NC_036839.1, read on the forward strand.
ACGTTGAGAAGATTTCTATCGAGAACCATGTAGCGCAAAACATATGTTGAGATCAAGTTATCTAATATGTTATCTCCCCCTTCGACACCCTTCCACACTACAGTGCTTTGAAAATAAACATACCCCAATAGTATTTCCTTAGCTCATCCTCATACACACATGCATCCCTCACACTAGATTGATCCGTCAATCACTACACCAACTTCCCCAATACCACAACCCCACCTCTACTCATAAACAGCATCACATAATGCGAAACAGACTCTCTAGGAATACAGCTCTCTCACCCAATACCAAACATCCTCAATACTACACACAAGCGGAAATCACTATCGCCAGGAGATTAGTCTCACTGCAAATTTAATACTTATAATATGCCGTCTCCAAGTGTACAAAACACCTCATACTGTAGAAGTAACAATATCCAACACAGTATCACATGTCCCAAAATAACCAAACTCGCACGATCCTCAATACGTATAGCTTCAACCATCATCAAGCGTAACACTCTAATACTAAGCCCACACTCAAATACTCCAAAAACATACCTAATAGATACAGTCGCGGCGGTATTAAAATGCCACTGCCTCGTAACAAGATAAAACTATTCCATCAATCCATACATCTCAAAGCAGTACAGACATCACACAACACCACATACTATAATCAACATCTATCTAACATCATTTCCATTCAAAGCGCTTCAAAAAACCACAACTCTTAAGTAGTGCAACAAATTAGCAAACATTCAATCTGAGATGTTAATAAGCAAGGGCTCTGCGTACAAATAACTATAACATTTCAAAATAATTACACTGCTATAAACTCCTGTCTCTGTCGCTATAAAAAATAACTCCAGATGCATCAAGCTTAAGATTAGTATAAGCTTCTATCCTCCTTCACACAACTATCCTTCCTGACTCAGTTCATATGAGGCTCTCGTACTCTGGGCGCTCCGCACAGTACCAATTACCCAATCCCTTCGTACTAACTAACCCCCTCAAATGCTAAGAGACAAGAAAACAATTACCATAATATCTCTCATAAACAAAAACTATGGTGTACCTCACATATCTAATTGAAGACACTATACCTACCAAAACATAATCACTCTCCGTTCTTGACATACAAACATTTGCCTAAATTACTAAATTCACTAAAATACTAAAACTCCCCATACTAAACATCCTAATACATAGCGAGATCACACCAATCTACCAAACACATTCTATACTATAAATAATCAAACACAGTGATATCTCTTTCAATTACTAAACATTTTTAACCACTCAGCAAACTACTTTAGTCTTTACACAATAACGGAAAATAGCCTATGCAATACCTTAGAGACCTCTTCCTCTACCTAAATCATCTCACTCAATAGCTATATCAAGTTCCAATACTAATATCTAAACTATGCCTCTCATCATAAACATTTAGCCAAGTATGGAACATTCATAAGTACTCTAAAAAGAGTGAACTATTACCACTACAATCAATTAAACGACCCTCTAATACACTAAACATCCCTCAATACTAAACATCCTCTTCAATACTGCAACGATTCCCACTGTCACAACAATAAATCACAAATTATGCCCAGTCGGCATGTACTAGAAAAGTCAGTTTACTGTACAAAATATTATCACTCCTCAACAAAATAGCTCTAAAAGCATCTCCATACATATTATGGCATAATAAATACAAAACAATTAGCAGTCCTCAATGTAACCATTGCACACACTAACCTCATTAAACGTCTTTCACAACCACGATGATCAAATAAACCTAAATCTCATCTGGCTACTTCTAAAAATTAAACATCATCTCATTGAAAAAGTATCACATGAACATAACTATTTTAAGCATTCCTCTTGCTAAATGTTTAGTATTAATACTCATCAGCCTTCGCAAAGTACAAAACGCATAAGAAATAATTCTAAGACATAATGTCGCTCTGAGTGGAAAAATATAGGAACATTCCAACTTCAAAATACTAAAATACATTCTCTCGGTGGCAACTGGTACTACATGAGTCTAGCTCTAATTCCAACCTAACACTAAACATCCTCTACAACACTGGTACGTCTCAACATCCAAATCGCTAAACATC
>NC_036839.1:23259593-23279747 GCF_002910315.2 Salvelinus sp. IW2-2015
ATCTGTTTTTTAACAAATATAACGACTAAAAAAATGACCGGAGAAATATCACTCTCTAAACAACCATTTGGAAGGAGGCAGGTCTGATGTCCATTTTGCGCATGACGCATGCAGGAAGAGAGCGGTACTTCTACGTTTTCGTGTTTTATAGTGGCTCTGATTGCGCAATCGACTCCATTCAAACGTGATGACGTACTGACACCCAGAGGAAGATGTAGCAGTGTCGGTTTCTCCATAGCATCTACTGGCACCTTAAAACCGATCCCAGATCAGGGGTAAAAATTTCTGAAATCTGACTCCCTGTCAGGAAAAGTTGATGTTAGAAGTAGTTCTGTACACTCAGAGACAAAATTCAACGCTATAGAAACTAGAAAGTGTTTTCTATCCAATAATAACATAATATGCATATTGTACGATCAAGAATTGAGCACGAGCAGTTTAATTTGGAGACCAAAAAATGCTAATGCGAACAGCACCCCTATAGTTGCAAGAATTAACTCATTGAGCACCTAAGTTTCAGACGCCAACTCTCCAACTTCGTCACCCAGTTGTCATGATGAGCGCGATTGGCCAACTCTGTAGAAAGTCTGCCCTATTGAAGAGGCCTAGTTGGCTGGCACTGGCTTCAATTGCGCTTTCTTAATTCCTTCTCCTCCATTGCTCTGACTTGCCCAGCTTGATTCGATTTGTGCCCCAAAGTCTCCCCAACCTGTCAGTGGACCAGAAATGCCCGTCCTGTTTAGCCTTATGTAAAAGCCTGTGAAGAAGCTCCTTTCTGTTTGTGTTGTATTGTCCTCCTTTGTCCTCCCTTCTCCTGGATCTATGTGGACTATCTGAAGCCTGTGAAGCGCCGTGTTAACGTGTGTCGTCCCCACCCCCCCTCCCCGTTGTTTGCTGATATTTGGTTCAGGATGACAACGAGCCGCTTTCAAGTGTAAATGGAGGATGAGAGATGGAGGAGGAATATAGAGAGGATGGAGGGGGAAAAAAACTGTTTCAGGGCTCATCTCAACTGTTGTCCAGGGCTATGTCCCAAATGGCACCCTATTCCCTTTATAGTGCACTACTTTTATCAGAGCCCTATGTGTACCATATAGGAAATAGGATGCCATTTGGAGGCGCCCCCCGGTCTTAAAGGCTCTGTCTGTTATTGCCCCCCAGGCGATTTAAAGGGAGCGTCATCTCCCTGGTAAATGACCACATCGCCTTTGTCGGTCAGCTATGGTACGTTAGTTTGTGCCTTAAAAATGTGGCCTAGCGCTGTCCATTCAGGGGACAGAGAGAGGCCTCTGGCAGAACCTTTGCCGATCACACAGAGGAGCCATTCACACGAGACGGAGGATCGCAGGGAGTCTTACCAACATGAGGATTGGTTCTGTACTTACACAACATGAATGTTTTGCTGCATCTAGCCACCCCAGTGGCTTCCATAGCTTCATCTAGCCAACCTAGTGGCTTCCATAGCTTCCTCTAGCCACCCAGTGGCTTCCATCGCTGCATCTAGCCACCCCAGTGGCCTCTATAGTTCATCTAGCCACCCTAGTGGCTTCCATCGCTGCATCTAGCCACCCTAGTGGCTTCCATAGCTTCAGCTAGCCACCCCAGTGGCTTCCATAGCTTCAGCTAGCCACCCCAGTGGCTCCATAGCTTCACTAGCCACCCCAGTGGCCTCCATAGCTTCATCTAGCCACCCTAGTGGCTTCCATAGCTTCATCTAGCCACCTCAGTGGCTTCCATAGCTTCAGCTAGCCACCCCAGTGGCTCTTCCATAGCTTCATCTAGCCACCCTAGTGGCTTCCATAGCTTCAGCTAGCCACCCCAGTGCTTCCATAGCTCATCTAGCCACCCTAGTGGCTTCCATCGCTGCATCTAGCCACCTCAGTGGCTTCCTAGCTTCATCTAGCCACCCTAGTGGCTTCCATAGCTTCATCTAGCCACCCAAGTGGCTTCCATCGCTGCATCTAGCCATACCCAAGGGGTTTCTAGGCCATGTGAGTTATGATAGAGGTGAGGATTTTATGTGAATGTCTTTGAACAGTGTAGATTTAGATGTAGACCATGTGACCACTCACCTGGGTTTAAAGTGATTAGACAGGTTCAGATCTATTTACTTTTTATACCTTGATGAAGTGCTTGTAGTCCTCATGGTGTACAGTGTTTGTCCCCTGTCATCCACTCAGAATTCAGAATTTCAGACATTGCCAAAGACTTGCAGGATCAAATGTCTCAATCTATCAATGATTTATTGTGTTCTTTGCCTGATTTTGAGCCTTGTATTGCACTACACAATATGCAACCACTTAAGAGATTCTGATGAAGATACCAAAAAAAGCGGATCACACGTACTGTCTTTTTAGAGTTGTGTATGGGCCTGGAGGATGTACGATCAGGAGGTGATGCAGAGCATCTTGGTTTTCTCAGAGGAACATTTCATCTCTCTTCTAACATTGTTTTCTTCTTTAGAACTACGTCTCTCCCCAGCAGTAAATGAGAATAGAGGGAGGGCTTTTGTCTACGGGCCACGATGGGGCCACAGAACCCGTAAATCAGCTCCCTCTCTCTGGGTCATTAAGTTGGCAGCTCCCTGGTCCTCTTGGATCTTTATCATCCTCCCTGGCTTGGATCAGCAGCCAGAACAGAGCAGTGGCAACTGGCTAATGATTAGCTGTCCTGTCCTCAGCCCACAGTTCAAATGTACCATTACTGTAGGATGGTAAGGCTATGAAAACATATGAATCAGCTGGACATTCTCTCTATAGTACTCTTGTGAGAGTTATTCCATATTGGACCGATTGCGATGTTTAGGGCTGTGTCTTAAGCTGACAGTGAGGATAACTGCTGGAAGTGGACTCAAATGATTGATGAATAATGCAATGGTTTTTGTCTGTTGTATATGTGTTGGGTACAGTTGAAAGTTGGAAGTTTACATACACCTTAGCCAAATACATTTAACCTCAGATTTTCACATTTTTTTTTACATGAATCCTAGTAATAATTCCCTGTCTTAGGTCAGTTAGGATCACCACTTTATTTGAAGAATGTGAAATGTCAGAATAAAAGTAGAGAGAATGATTTATTTCAGCTTTTATTTATTTCATCACATTCCCAGTGGGTCAGAAGTTTACATACACTCAATTAGTATTGGTAACATTGCCTTTAAATTGTTTAACTTGGGTCAAACGTTCGGTTAGCCTTCCACAAGCTCCTACAATAAGTTGGGTGAATTTTGGCCCATTCCTCCTGACAGAGCTGGTGTAAATGAGTCAGGTTTGTAGGCCTCCTTGCTCGCACACGCTTTTCAGTTCTGCCCACACATTTCATAGGATTGAGGTCAGGGCTTGTGATGGCCACTCCAATACCTTGACTTGTTTGTCCTTAAGCCATTTTGCCACAACTTTGGAAGTATGCTTGGGTCATTGTCCATTTAGAAGACCCTTTTGTGACCAAGCTTAACTTCCTGACTGATGTCTTGAGATGTGCTTCAATATATCCACATAATAATGATGCTATCTATTGTGTAGTGCACCAGTCCTCCTGCAGCAAAGCCACCCCCACAACATGATTCTTGCCACCCCGTGCTTCACGGTTGGGATGATGTTCTTTGGCTTGCAAGCCTCCCCCTTTTTCTTCCAAACATAATGATGGTCATTATGGCCAAACAGTTGTATTTTTGTTTCATCAGACCAGAGGAAAGTTCTCCAAAAAGTACGATCTTTGTCCCCATGTGCAGTTGCAAACCGTAGTCTGGCTTTTTTATGGAGGTTTTGGAGCAGTGGCTTCTTCCTTGCTGAGCGTCCTTTCAGGTTATGTCAATATAGGACTCGTTTTACTCTGGATATAGATACTTTTGTACCTGTTTCCTCCAGCATCTTCACAAGGTCCTTTGCTGTTGTTCTGGGATTAATTTGCACTTTTCACATCAAAGTACGTTCATCTCTAGGAGACAGAATGCGTCTCCTTCCTGATCGGTATAACGGCTGCGTGGTCCCATGGTGTTTATACTTGCGTACTATTGTTTGCACAGATGAACATGGTACCTTCAGGTGTTTGGAAATTGCTCCCAAGGATGAACCAGACTTGTGAAGGTCTACAAGTTCTTGGCTGATTTCTTTTGATTTTCCCATGATGTCAAGCAAAGAGGCACTGAGTTTGAAGGTAGGCCTTGAAATACATCCACAGGTACACCTCCAATTGACTCAAGTTATGTCAATTTGCCTATCAGAAGCTTCTAAAGCCATGACATTATTTGCTGGAATTTTCCAAGCTGTTTTAAGGCACAGTCAACTTAGTGTATGTAAACTTCTGACCCACTGGAATTGTGACACAGTGAATTATAAGTGAGATAATCTGTCTGTAAAGAATTGTTGGGAAAATGACAAGTAGATGTCCTAACCGACTTGCCAAAACTATAGTTTGTTAACAAGAAATTTGTGGAGTGGTTGAAAAACGAGTTTTAATGACTCCAACCTAAGTGTATGTAAACTTCCAACTTCAACCGTATGTGTGTGTGATTAATTGGCAGTAAATGCCTGTATACAGGTTACTTTGCGTGTTTGTGAATCTGTCAAACAGTATTTTTTTCAGTTGAAAGTACATGTACATTTACATTTTAGTCACAGAGCGACTTACTGTTAATGCATTCATCTTAGGATAGCTAGGTGGGACAACCACATATCACAGTCATAGTAAYTAAACAGATGGTTGAGTCTGAGAGAAAGATGATTGGACATCCTGAGAAGAGAGTGAGAAAGAGCAGAGCAGGACTGGTGTTTTGGATAATGATTGTAATCTGTGTGCTCTATAGGGAACACCATATAATCACATTTACTCACAGTATAGACATTCCTGCCATGTGAACATTACTTTATTTAAATTCTCTACAGTCTTGTTAGAATACAATGGAATGGTAACGATTCTTTAGTGCTGTCTTGTCCATTTATCAACAATTATTTCCCACCAATGTGTTTAGAAGTCGATAATGTGCAATTACGACTTGATCTGTGGAAGGAGGCGTGTGTTGGCTCAGAATGGTCGACATGAACTCTGAATACAATCCTCCAGATCATCTAACAGCATGATGCTCCAACAGGTCTGGTCACATGACTTCAGAGGCTTTGTCTGAACTTAAACCCACATCTAGACCTGAGTGCAAGGCTGCTCTCTCTCTCTTTCTCTCTCTCGCTCTCTGGGTCTTTTGGGTTCCTCCAGGTCCATGAGAATTGTGGGAAATGGAACAACAAAGCACCAAACCCTCAGCCCAGCCAGTTGTCAATTACTCGTATAATCCTGTGTTTCTGCTTAATCATTCAGGAATTATAGAGCTGGCCTCTCAGCCTCTCATGTAGCAGTATACACACAGTGCACCTCGTCTAGGAGAGGAGCCAGAGGGCCTGTGTTATGGAGATCATTCTCTCTCTCTCTCTCTCTCTCTCTCTCTCTTCTCTCTCTCTCTCTCTCTCTCTCTTCTCTCTCTTCTCGTCTCTTCTCCTTCTCTCTCTCTCTCTCTCTCTCTTCTCTCCTCTCTCTCTCTCTCCTTCTCTCTCTCTCTCTTCTCTCTCTCTCTCTCTCTCTCTCTCTCTCTCTCTCTCTCTCTCTCTCTCTCTCTCTCTCTCTCTCTCTCTCTTTCTTTCTTTTTCTCTCTCTCTCTCTCTCTCTCTTCTCTCTCTCTCTCTCTCTCTCTCTCTCTCTCTTCCTCTCTCTTTCATTTTGCATCACAGTAACAAGTACATATTCCAGGACGTAGCCTATCCTCATCAGAGAGTTCTTTGAAATATTTTTCAAATTTGGAAAAAATGACACTCTTAATTGTTTTCTATTTTTGACATTTTGTCAGGAAATGCAGCTCCGTCTCAGGTTCTGCTTGTGCATGGTTGCACAGCCTTTCCTCTACAGGAGCCAGGGTTTCCTGTGTCTACCTTCTCAATGGCAAGGCTGGTACACTAGCCTGTACTTGTCAAGTTCTAAGGGTTGATCAAGTTAACATGTCAAAATATTTAGCCACGGTGTACTGTCGATTTAGGGCCAGATAGCACTGCATTTTGCTTTGTGTTTGTGTTTCCCAATAAGCAATGTAGTTTTGTTTTGACTGTGTTGTAATTTGGTTTATTCTGATTGATTGGATGTTCTGGTCCTGAGTCTTCAGTGTGTTAGTAGAACAGGTTTGTGAACTCAGCCCCAGGACCAGCTGGATGAGGGGACTATTTTCTTTGCTCAGCTCTTGGCATTGCAGGGCTTGGTAATGATATGAGAGGGGGTCACTGTATTTTAGATGTRTCCAAAATGTAATTCCTCTTTTTTTAGTTGTTATTATTATTGGATATTGGCCTAATTCTGCCCTGCATGCATTGTTTGTAGTTTTCCTCTGGACATGTAGGAGAATCTTACAGAACTCTGCATGCAGGGTTTCAATGGGGTGTTTGTCCTATTTYATGAAATCTTGTTTTGCAAGTGGACCCCACACCTTTACTGCCAGGGCCCAGGTCTGGCAATACTGCTCTAGCAGGTCCAGGCTCTGCTGTAGGCCATGTGCTGTGGGTGACAGCAGGCATAGGTCATCTGCGAAGAGTAGGCATTTAACTTCTGAATWGTGGAGACTAACACCAGGGGCTGAGGATTTTTCTAGAATAGCGGCCAATTCGTTAATGTAAATATTGAAGAGTGCAGGGCTCAGATTGCAACCCAGGCGAAGGCCCCGCCCCTGGTTAAAGAATTCTGTTCTTTTCTTACCAATTTTAATGCTGCACGTATTGCCAGTATACATTGATTTAATTATGTCATATGTTTTACCCCCTACACCACTTTCAATAACTTTGTAGAACAGTCCTGTATGCCTGTATGGAGGCTACCATGATTACGGATAGTCCTGAATGAATCGTGAATAATGATAAGTGAGAAAGTTAGATGCACAAATAACATACCCCCAAGACATGCTAACCTCTATTATAATTACAGGGGAGGTTTTCATTTTTTGGGGGGTATGATATTTCTCACTTATCATTATTCACGATTCAATCAGGATTGTCCGTAATCATGGTAGCATCCACATGAATGTAGAAGTATTTAGAAACACATTTTATTCTTATTTACAATTAAAGTGTCTCCAAAATACATTATTTACCATTAATTTCTATTGGGCACAAAAAAAATTGAAACACAAGCGAAAAACAAACAGTAAATGCTTCCAAGTTTGTAGAGTCACAATTCCTCRCAATACTTTTGGTCTCCTAAAATGGGGGAACTACAATATGTACAAAAAGTGCTGTAATATGGATGAAAAGCTGCCAGTCCGCACTTTAACATAGTCATTCTATCATTTCAAGTCCAAAGTACTGGAGTACAYAGCCAAAACAACAGCAAAGTGTCACTGTCCTYATGCTTTTGGAGCTTACTGTATATATTTATGATGCTGCTGTTGCAATAGCACTGTATGTGCCCATCCTGTGAAGTTTCAAGGAGACTTGAAAAGTGAGGTGGACAGTGTTGAAAGATGCAGAGATGGAAGGATCTGAGGTGCCACCCTCCTCCTCATATCCACTCTTCTTCTCTTGTCCATGATTGCACAGAGATGTCTAATACTTTTCGGGAACTTCTGACAGACTTCAGAAACATGCTAGTGGCAGTGTTCCAAAATGCGCACTTTCGTTCTGTGTTCTCCCGTTCTTTCAAAGGTGATCTTCCAAGAACGTCTGAGAGAGCATACTGTGTAGTATGGAAGAACGCAGAGCGCTTAAAATCTGTTACATTGAAATGTACTTCTGCGTGACCTCTTAACATAAACAGGAACCAGCATCATCACGCAGCTGGCGTCAACAAAGCTAGCWTTTATGCGAGCTAGATACGTCTGTTTACATTGTATCKAATGTCGCAGCTTGAGCAACTAGCAAACAAGTAACTGAATCGATTTTCTCAGTACCTGTTGGTTAGTGAATTAAGCTGACACCGACCAGAATCATTTTATGTGGGGTCCTCCACTCGCACATTTGCAGATTTCATGCATTGTACAGAGGCTGAAACAACAACAAAAAGTTAAATTTGCTTACTATTTAAGAATGATAAATAGCCAGAATAGTGTTGTTCACTGTGAAACTAATATTGCATTACATTAGGACTGCTGGTGTTTTATTTCCAATTAGCAGGCTTGCATTGTGATACTTTCATACAACTACAACACCTATGCATATTATGTGACACTGACGTGCAAGATAGCATGGTTTTATATTCACCTTATATTATATTCACCTAAATGATAGGCAATATGATACAAACTAACTAGATTAGAAGGCCTAGGCTACTTCATCCTAATGTAAGCTAAATGCATTGGATWWAAAAAAAAAACACTGGGATATTATAAAGGAGAGTTTGTCCAATTGAATTATATGGATGCAAGTCAAACAGGAATATATATTCAATTAAATGCATACACCAATGTAATATTATGAATGTCTTTCTTTCTCCTTGCAGGGGATTAGACAGATGAATTGCGGCCCCCAGATACCAAGCCTCAAAACCAGAATAGTGGGGAAACATCAACACTTGTCACWGGTTTTTTATACACAGGACAGGAGTTTACAGGTTTTTGTTCCAGCCCTTCATTAACACCTCATTCAACTAATTGTGATCTAAATTGTAGACCATGAATAGTTGAACATGGTGTTTGTGCTGTGCAGGAGTAAAAACTTGTACACAGGGCAGTAATCCCCCACGTCTGTATTTTAGAATGGGCTTCAAATGTTCCAATGAGTTGACAATTCTGCATGATAGAGACTAACGTTTGGATTTACTTCTACAGTGATGTTGCACACGGCTGAATAAACTCCTGACTAATCTCCTGGGATAGGGTGATTTCCCTGGTGGATGGGAGGTTCCCAAGTTCTTTCCATCTGTCTGGATGATGGGGTGGGATGTGCTTCAACCTGAGGAGAACAGAGCAGAAACATAAGGCCAAGTGGGGAGAAATTAACCTCACTGTTCACATTTCAGTGTTYGTTTAATTTGCTGAGAATAACTACCTGTGTTCATGTTCAATGTTTTCTAAACAGTTTTGCACATTCATAGCCTTAAGTGGTCAGATTGACTTTTAATTGATCATTTCGTTATTCAAAACATTTTCTTATATGCAGTGGTGAAACACAGGAGGGGAAAGTGACTAGAAGAAAGTGAACTAACATTAGGTAAACAGACACTGCATGAATGTATTGACTGATTGTCGGGAAGAGTGGGGTGTGCCCGACTATACAAGCAGCAATGAGTAAACACACAACAAAAGAGTTCAAGTTTCAGATGCTCTTACTTGAGCTTTTAGTGTCTCTAATACTCTAGTCCACAAGCCAAGCGAGAGGGTGGTTAAAGATGGCAGCCACCTGTAATCTCTTGCGCCGGTGTGGCCTCACTGGCAGAGTCTGTGGAAGGAGAGTGAACCACAGTTGAAGCGGGCGAATAGACACGCTCTGGCTGTGTCTTCCTCACTGCTCCACTTGAGTGAGGTCCAGCCTGCACTCTTGTGCCAGTCAGTTGATTAGGGAATGCCTTGACGGTGTGCTGATTAGTAATCCTGCACAGGTGTGTTGGGTGAGCAGAGCTGTTGTGCTGTCTTCGGCTGGCCTGGTGCTGAAGGTAGTGCAGCCTTCCACAGTGCTGAACTGAGTGCCGCTGTCCATGGTGCACTGGGAATCCTTCAGCCACACCCATATCCATGTCTCTCACGGTGCCACTCTGATCATGTAAGAATGCACAAGTAACTTGACTGGCTAGCAGGCCTAGATTGAACAGAACATAGCTTGCAGCATTTGCTATGTTTCTAATTGGGCACAACTGTTTTGTCCTGCCAAGCCAATGCTATGGAGTGAAATGAACGCATCAGTTGCCATCTGTCCCTTGTTCAATTTGTTATTGGCTGGCTAGCATGTTCACCGATTCAGGATTAAAAAGCTGTCCGGGTCTTCACAATTGACGCTGCTGATTTTTGTTTGTTTAGATGTTCATCACTAACGCTTCGAACACACCGACAGCYTCATTGCATTTTGGTACACCAGAATCACATTCATTTCCAATGAAACGCTGCGTTTGCCTTGCAGCATTGCATTGCACAGGCAGTTGCAGTGCGTTCGGTGTGGTGCATACGTTGGATTTATGGAACGTATGCGTCAAACTGTATGCCTGGATGGCTTGACAGAAATGGTAGCAGAAGGTGAATGTTGAACTTTTGTTACATACATATCCAGATGATGCTGCGTACTATTTTGCACAATGATGCTGTCGGTGTGTTCGAAGCCTAAACAGCTGATAACCAGGATGAGATCGCCTGCTAGCTAGCCATCACGTCCGACAAGCTAACTTAGCTTGTCTAGCGGGCTGATAAACAGCAGTGACTCAACATTAGAATTTAAAATTCATTTGAAAGTAGTTTGTTGAACATTTTGATGTAATGATTTCATCTATATGTGATCACAAATATCACGTCGAATGACTTTAAATACTGTAAGATTATCTGCACTGTATTTTCCCCACCAAAGTGGTATAATTAGGCATCGATGTGGAAGGAACCATGTCTGCCAATAGAATTTCAGAGACCATTCCCCTCTGTGTAAAGTCCCTCCCCTAAAATCAAACATGTCCTCTCTATATAAAGTACTTCCAGATAAGCCCCTTCTTTCAAAAAATGCACTCTGTCCCCTGTTTCTTACAACAGTCTGACCTCTTCYTCTGTAAAGGAAGTTGGAAGTTGGCGTTCTTACCAAATGAATTACTCTGAGGTTTGGGACTGGCTAGCTAAGGATTCAAAGCCTTGGATTATCTCTCTCTCTCTTTCTCTTTCTCTCTCAGACTGAGCCATGTGGTTCTTTGTGTCTCCCTGTGTTTACCTCAGCAGGACCGYCTGACAGACAGGCCTTATTAGCTGGGCTCTCTCTGTGGTTATGTTGCCGTCAGAAAACATGAAACGGTCAAAGTGCTCAGTTTAAAACCTTTACAATGGCTTGAGAGAGGGAAAAATATACATGATTGTATATTGGGAGAGTTAGGATGTGTCTTAAATGGCACCCTATTCCCTTCATAGGGCCCTGGGTCAGAGGGTTTAGATCTTTTCTTCTTTGAGGTTGTAGCCCCTATCATCGCAGAGCCTATCACCGTTGTAACTTGTCTCTCCTCTCTGGGGAGGTTACCAGTGCTTGGAAGGCAGCCCCGGTGCGACCTTTATTTAAAGGGGAGATCAAGCTCATCCTAACTGTTARAGGCCAATTTCTATCTTGCCCTGTTTATCAAAACTGTTGGAAAAACATGTCAATAATCAACTGACTGGCTWTCTTGATGTCTATAGTATTCTCCCTGGTATGGAATCTGGTTTCCGCTCAGGTTATGGATGTGTGCACTGCATCACAGCCYGCTGAGAAAAWWTTMTAACTAATAAAATAAAATAAAATKAAAGTTTARTTGTAACGTGCGCCAAATACAACAGGTGTAGTAGACCTTACAGTGAAATGCTTACTTACAGGATCTAACCAACAGTGCAAAAAAGGTATTAGGTGAACAATAGGTAAGTAAAGAAATAAAAACAACAGTAAAAAAGACAGTGAAGAATAACAGTAGCGAGTCTATAACAGTAGCGAGTCTATAACAGTAGCGAGTCTATAACAGTAGCGAGGCTATATACAGGCACCGGTTAGTCAGGCTGATTGAGGTAGTATGTACATGTAGATATGGTTAAAGTGACAATGCATATATGATAAACAGAGAGTAGCAGTAGCGTAAAAGAGGGGTTGGCGTGTGGTGGGTGGCGGGACACAGTGCAGATAGCCCAGTTAGCCAATGTGCGGGGGCACTGGTTGGTCGGGCCAATTGAGGTAGTATGTACATGAATTTATAGTTAAAGTGACTATGCATATATGATAAACAGAGAGTAGCAGCAGCGTCAAAGAGGGGTTGGGGGGGGTGTCACACAATGCAAATAGTCCAGGTAGCCATTTGATTATCTGTTCAGGAGTCTTATGGCTTGGGGGTAAAAACTGTTGAGAAGCCTTTTTGTCCGAGTCTTGACACTCCGGTACCACTTGCCCTGCGGTAGTAGAGAGAACAGTCTATGACTGGTGGTTGGAGTCTTTGACAATATTTAGGGCTTTCCCCTGACACCGCCTGGTGTAACGGTCCTGGATGGCAGGCAGCTTAGCCCCAGTGATGTACTGGGCCGTACGCATTACCCTCTGTAGTGCCTTGCGGTCGGAAGCCGAGCAATTGCCGTACCAGGCAGTGATGCAACCAGTCAGGATGCTCTCGATGTTGCAGCTGTAGAAKCTTTTGAGGATCTGAGGACCCATGCCAAATCTTTTTAGTTTCCTGAGGGGGAATAGGCTTTGTCGTGCCCTCTTCACGACTGTTTTGGTGTGTTTGGACATTTCTAGTTTGTTGGTGATGTGGACACCAAGGAACTTGAAGCTCTCAACCTGCTCCACTACAGCCCCYTCGATGAGAATGGGGGCGTGCTCGGTGCTCCTTTTCCTGTAGTCCACAATCATCTCCTTAGTCTTGGTTACGTTGAGGGATAGGTTGTTATTCAGGCACCACCCGGCCAGGTCTCTGGCCTCCTCCCTATAGGCTTTCTCGTCGTTGTCGGTGATCAGGCCTACCACTGTTGTGTCGTCAGCACACTTAATGATGTGGTTTTGGAGTCGTGCCTGGCCATGTAGTCGTGGGTGAACAGGGAGTACAGGAGGGGACTGAGCACGCACCCCTGAGAGGCTCCAGTGTTGAGGATCAGTGTGGCCGATGTGTTGTTACCTACCCTCACCACCTGGGGGTGGCCCGTCAGGAAGTCCACGATCCAGTTGCAGAGGGATGTGTTTAGTCCCAGGATCCTTAGCTTAGTGATYAGCTTTGAGGGTACTATGGTGTTGAACGCTGAGCTGTAGTCAATGAATAGCATTCTCACATAGGTGTTCCTTTTGTCCAGGTGGGAAAGGGCAGTGTTGAGTGCAATAGAGATTGCATCATCTGGATCTGTTTGGGCGGTATGAAAATTGGAGTGAGTGGTGTTGATGTGAGCCATTACCAGCCTTTCAAAGCACTTCATGGCTACGGACGTGAGTGCTATGAGTCTGTAGTGATTTAGGCAGGTTGCCTTCGTGTTCTTGGGCACAGGGACTATGGTGGTCTGTTTGAAACTACCAAATGGATATCACTAATTTGGGGAGAAAATGGGCTAAAAATAAATACAATAAAACTAAACATCTATAAAAATGTGTTATGGATGTGTCACTGCAACATTAAAGGTCCTAAATGATGTCACCACTGCCCTTGACTCTAAGCAATGTTGTGCTGCTATTTTTATTGYCTTGACCAAAGCTTTTGTTACGGTAGACCATTCCATTCTTMTGGGCCGGCTAAGGAGTATTGGTGTCTCTGAGGGGTCTTTGGCCTGGTTTGCTAACTCCCTCTCTCAAAGACTGCAATGTGTAAAGTCAGAACATCTGCTGTCTCAGCCACTGCCTGTCGCCAAAGGAGTACCCCAAGGCTCCATCCTAGGCCCACGCTCTTCTCAATTTACATCAACAACATATCTCAGGCAGTAGGAAGCTCTCTCATCCATTTATATGCATATTATACAGTCTTATACTCAGCTGGCCCCTCCCCGGATTTGGTGTTAAACGCTCTACAACAAAGCTTTGTTAGTATCCAGCAAGCTTTTTCTGCCCTTAACCTTGTTCTGACCACCTCCAATACAAAGGTCATGTGGTTCCACCGGTGCGATTACTATTGCTGAGGTTTTAGAGCTTGAGGTAGTCACCTCATACAAGTACTTGGGAGCATGGATAGTATGGATGTTTTTTTTTMCCAAACTAACAATGTCTTACTGTATTTAAATTATTTGATTTCAACTAACTTATGTGTTAATACACTGTCCTTCTCTCAGCACATAATACATCTGCAGGCTAAGTTTAAATCTGTAGTTGGTTTCCTCTATCTGTTTTGGGCTCCCAAGTGGCGTAGCGGTCTAAGGCACTGCATCTCAGTGCAAGAGGCGTCACTACAGTCCTTGGTTTGAATCTAGGCTGTATCTCATCCGGCCGTGATTGGGAGTCCCATAGGGCGGCACACAATTGGCATAGCGTCGCCCGGGTTTGGCCGGTTTAGGCCATCATTGAAAATAAGAATTTGTTCTTAACTGACTTACCTAGTTAAATAAAATAAAAATKTATCATAGTCGCTCCTCTTTTAACCCAGCTGCCAAACTAACACGTATTCAGATGACCCTCCTACACAGGCTAGATTCTGGAGACTTAGTTTATAAATCATGTTCAGATGTTCTTACCATTCGGCCATCAGGTTTGCCACCAATGCTCCTTATAGGACACATCACTGCACTCTATACTCCTCTGTAAACTGGCCATCTCTGTATACCAGGCGCAAGACCCACTGGTTGATGCTTATTTATAAAATCCTCTTAGGCCCCGTATCTGAGGTACCTACAGCAGTCCTCATCCTCCACATACAGTACAACACACATTCTGTCAGTCACATTCTGTTACAGATCCCCAAAGCACACACAGCCCTGGGTCGCTCCTCTTTTCAGTTCGCTGCAGCTAGCGACTGGAACGAGCTGCAAGAAACACTCAAARTGYASAGTTTTATCTCCYTCTCTACATTTAAAGACTCAGTCATGGACACTTACTGACACTTGTGGCTGCTTCATGTGATGTATTGTTGTCTCTACCTTCTTGCCCTTTGTGCTATTGTCTGTGCCTAACAATGTTTGTGCCATTTTTGTGCTGCAATGTTGTGTTGCTACCGTGTTGTTGTCATGTTGTGTTGCTACCATGCTGTTTTGTCATGTGTTGCTCCCATGCTGTGTTGTTGTCTTAGATCTCTCTTTATGTAGTGTTGTGGCGTCTCTCTGGTCGTGATGTGTTTTGTCCTAAAACATTTTTTTAAATCCCAGCCCCTGTCCCCGCAAGAAGCCTTTTGCCTCTTGGCAGGACGTCCTTGTAAATAAGAATTTGTTCTTAATTAACTTGGCTAGTTAAATAAAGATTAAATAAAAMAATTWAAAAMAATTAGTAAGGTCTTTAGAAGTTATTTATTTTACAATTTTATGTTACAATTTCAGTTATACAACAAGCTCTCTCTTCAGAGGGGGAGAGAGCGAGAGAGAGGTAGAGCAGGAGAGAGAGTGAGCGAGAGGGAGAGAGAGAGAGAATGTGATCAATTAAAAAAGTTAGAGAGAGAGCAGTGTGGCCTTTTGAAATCCAACAGCGGAAGTTGAGCTGTTGTTCCACAGCGGCTGAGACAATGTAGGCAATGATCACAGTGTGTTGTTCTCATTTCATCTCCACATTTCCTGGCACATTTCCTGGTCATGCATCAAGACATCCGTAACGGGAAATTGTGTTGTGAGACCACAAAGCAATTAAAATAGGAAGCAAGATGTTTTTTTCTAATTATATCACAATGAATTTAATTATTGTTGTGTGCTTTGCCAGCAGAAACATTGTTGTTGTTGTCTAGTGTATTGAAGCAGCATTGGGTTGATCAATAACMTTGCTAAAATGATGCCCTCCTCCCCTTGCTCGTTCTACTATAATGAACGTTCTAAATGATGGAACCAGACTCAAACTAGCTCATTATGTATTTATACACTGTTTATTGAGTGCATATGTAAATGRATAGTTACATTTACACATGCCAATTCATTGTTCCATTCTCACGTGTCATGCCTTGTAATTTCACTACTCCCCATGCATGTCCAATTTGTACTGCTGATTGGACCGTATAAAAACAACCTGTCTATCCATTCACAAAGTGTGTTATTGGATGTTTCCTCTGATTAGCCTAATAGCAGCCTAATAAAAACATGTTCAGTACACAAATACACAGTAATGACAATGACAAAACCTATTTTTTGCCTCAGTGAATTTCAGATTTAGAATGCACTGTTTCAGGCTGTAGTGTTCGATGATGCCCTAGTGTTTCATTTCAGCTCCACATCCCTCCTTCCTCCCCCCTCTCTCCGACATGAACAGAGGCTCTGACAGCCCTGGTAGAAAGGTGATATTGGCTGCTGTATTCAGGTGTTAGTGGTCTGTGGTTAACCTCAGCGCAGAGCATGTCAGCTAGCTACCTACCACAGGACTGTGTGTGTGTGTCACAGAGAGGGATGCCACAAACCTCATACCCTGCCACCCCTGTATGAGTGGAAAGCTGAGGGAACCAAGATCACGAGATCAGATAGAAGTGGCCTGAGGAAAAAGCTCTTAAAGACTTACTTAGAAAAACACACMGCTGTAATCGCTGCCAAAGGTGATTCTAACACYTATTTAATCAGGTACGTGAATAGTTATGTAAATGAGATTTTTCTGTGTTTCATGTTCAATAAATTTGCTAACATTTKTAAAAACATGTTTTCACTTTGTCATAATGGGGTACTGTGAGATTATTTAAATGGTTTTATCCATTTTGAATTCAGGCTGCAACAACAACATGTGGAATAAGTCAAGCGATATGAATACTTTCTGAAGGCACTGAAATTATTGCTTGAGGTAAAAAAAAAAAAAAAAAACATATATATAATTATAAGTTCATTACAGGAAAGTATACATGTTTAAAAAGCAAACATGTCTTTAAAAAGCTATTCCGGGTAGGTATATGGTACAGTGCATTCGGAAAGTTTTCAGACCCCTTGGCTTTTTCCACATTTTGTTACGTTACAACCTTATTCTAAAAAATTCCTCATCAATATACACAAAGCGAAAACAGGTTTTTAGACATTTTTGCAAATGTATTAAAAGTAAAAAAAACAGAAATACCTTATTTACATAAGTATTTTTTTTGCGACTACAAATTGAGCTCAGATACATCCTGTTTTCATCCTTTTTTACCCCAATTGGTAGTTACAGTCTTGTCTCATCGCTGCAACTCCCGTARGGACTCGGGAGAGGCAAAGGTCGAGAGCCACGCGTCCTCCGAAACACAACCCGTGCACTGCGCCCGGCCCACCACAGGAGTCGCTAGTGCGCGATGAGACAAGGATATCCCTGCCGGCRAAACCCTCCCRAACCCAGACAACACTGGGCCAATGTATGTACACCGCCCCATGGGCCTCCCGGTCGCGGCCGGCGGCGACAGAGCCTGGACTCGAACCCAGAATCTCTGGTGGRACAGAGATTCTGCGCTGCAGTACCTTAGACCACTGCTCCACCCGGGAGGCCCTGTTTCCATCCTTGATGTTTCTACAACTTAATTGAAATCCACCTGTGGTAAATTCAATTGATTGGACATCATTTGGAAAGGCACACACCTGTCTATACAAGGTCCCACAGTTGACAGTGCATGTCAGTTCAAAAACCAAGCCATGAGGTTGAAGGAATTGTCCGTAGATCTCCGAGACAGGATTGTGTCGAGGTACAGATCTGGGGAAGGGTACCAAAACATTTCTGCAGCATTGAAGGTCCCCAAGAACACGGTGGTTTCCATCATACTTAAATGGAAGATGTTTGGAACCACCAAGACTCTAACTAGAGATGGCCGTCCAGCCAAACTGAGCAATCGGGGGAGAGGGCCTTGATCAGGGAGGTGACCAAGAACCTGATGGTCACTCTGGCAGAGCTACAGAGTTCCTCTGTGGAGATGGGAGAACCTTCCAGAAGGACAACCATCTTTGCAGCACTCTACCAATCAGGCCTTTATTGTAGAGTGGCCTAAGGGAATCCACTTCTCAGTAAAAGGCACATAACAGCCTGCTTGGAGTTTGCCAAAAGGTACCTAAAGGACTCTCAGATCATGAGAAACAAGATTCTCTGGTCTGATGAAATCAAGATTGACCTCTTTGGCGGAAACCTTGCATCATCCCTACGGTGAAACATGGTAGTGGCAGCATCATGCTGTGGGGATGTTTTTGCTTTGTCATTATGGGGTATTGTGTGTAGATTGATGAGGAAAAAAATATGTTTGATKAATTTTAGGATAAGGCTGTAACGTAACAAAATGTGAAAAGTCAAGGGGTCTGAATACTTTCCAAATGCACTGTATATTCTGGTGTGACTAACTACCCATTCTTCTGTCAGTCAATCTCTCAGCTGACACAGTTCTGCAAGAGGCGTCTGAATTAGGCCGTTTGAATACCACAGTTCAAAGTTGGTCTGCAAATTCAAAGACATTTTATCATCTGAAAATTAAACAGGAAATGTTCTCAAATCCTTTTGAATACAGCCTTTGTGATATCAAATATTTTTGGTTTTGACTCTCCCCTTCCTCAGCACACATTGCATTGTTCTGCTGTAATCCGGTAGTAATCCTGATCAGAGGTGGCGTGTGTGTGTGTGTGTGTATGTTTGGGTGTGTGTGTGTGTGTGTGTGTGTGTGGTCGTGTGTGGTGTGTGGTGTGTGTGTGTGTGTGTGTGTGTGTGTGTGTGTGTGGGTGTGTGTGTGTGTGTGGTGTGTTGTGTGTGTGTGTGTGTGTGGTGTGTGGTGTTGTGGTGTGTGGTGTGTGAAACAGTTTTCCCTCAGAAACACTCAGAAGAGAGGGAGTGGGGATCTAAAAGAGAGGAATGAAAGGAAGCGATGGTACTCAGAAAGAGATAAATGGACAGTGAGAAAGAGAGGAAGAGAAGGGGGATGTCCTCAAGGGGCTCGATCCATCCCTCTCTGACACTCCAGAGCATCTAAGGAAAGTGGGAAGAGGAGGTGAGGGGGATTGAGGAATAGGACCTTGAGTGGCAGGTGCAACTACAGTCTAAAGATCCCCCTGGAATGGGGTTTTGGTGTGTGTACGAGTGTCTGTCTGTGTGTGTGTGTGTCTGTGTGTCTGTGTGTCTGTGTGTGTGTCTGTGTGTCTGTGTGTGTGTGTGTGCGTGTGCGTGTGCGTGTGTGTGTGTGTGCGTGTGCGTGCAGTCACTGAGCTTCCAATCGAACTCTAAAACAAAGCAGCTCCCACAGATAACCACGGCCTAATCAAGACATTAGAGACAGACCAATTCATGTGAAGGTAACCCAATTAATTGATGTCCCAGGCCAACACTGGCATACAGACCTGTTGCAGGCGTCCCGTTTCAAGGTGGTTTTAGAGTCTGAGGAAACTTGTCCAGAGGCGTACATCTTTCCCAGACTAGTTTCCCATCTTGGGCTCCCCTGGTGGACACTGACTAGACAGAGAGATAATACCGTACTGTTCTGGCCTCTCCTTGTGGAGACTGACCAGACAGAGATACTACCGTCCTGTCCTAGGCTCCCCTTGTGGAGACTGACTAGACAGAGATACTACCGTCCTGTACTGGGCTCTCCTTGTGGAGACTGACCAGACAGAGAGACATTACCATCCTGTCCTGGGCTCCCCTGGTGGAGACTGACTAGACAGAGATACTACCGTCCTGTCCTGGGCTCCCCTGGCGGAGACTGACCAGACAGAGAGACACTACCGTCCTGTCCTGGGCTCCCCTTGTGGAGACTGACTAGACAGAGATACTACCGTCCTGTACTGGGCTCCCCTGGTGGAGACTGGATAGACAGCGAGATACTACCGTCCTGTCCTGGGCTCCCCTTGTGGAGACTGACTAGACAGAGATACTACCGTCCTGTCCTGGGCTCCCCTCCGTCCTGGCTCCCCTTGTGGAGACTGACCTAGACAGAGATACTATACCGTCTGCCTGGGCTCCTGGTGGAGACTGGATAGACAGCGAGATACTACGCCTCCTGAGGCTTCCCCTTGTGGAGACTGAACAGACAGAGAACAACTGTCCTGCTCGGCTCCTGGGTGACCTAGACCGAAATCTCCGTCCTGGCTCGGAGGAGAGCCAGAACAGAGAAGACAACGTTCGGCCCTTGTGGGATGCCGCAACCTCCTGTCTGGGCATCCCTGGTGGATACTGAACGCAGACAGAGATAGACTAGCGGTCCCTGTCTGCTGGGTTCCCCTGATTGAGACTGACCAGACAGAGAGACCACTACCGTCCCTGTCCTGGGCTTGCCCTGGTGGAGACTGACTAAGGCAGAGATTACTACCCGGTACTCCTGTCTGGGGCTCCATGCGCCTGGTGGTAGACTGACTAGACAGAGATACTACGCTGTCCGGGCTCCCCTGGTGGAGACTGACTAGACAGAGATACTACCCGCCGTCCTGTCCTGGCTCCCCTTGTTGGAGACTGTTACTAGACAGAGATACTATACTGTCCCTGT
>NC_036839.1:23279772-23297272 GCF_002910315.2 Salvelinus sp. IW2-2015
CCTGTCCTGGGCTCCCCTGGTGGAGACTGACTAGACAGAGATACTACCGTCCTGTCCTGGGCTCCCCTGGTGGAGACTGACTAGACAGAGATACTTCTCAAAGTCACGAACTTTCTTCATCCTTTAGAACGTCTCCTTATCTCAGTAGAACTGGAAACTTTGACTGAAATTGTTTCATGGATTGTTATGCGACCGTCACCAACAAAATGTATGCGTTTTCGAAAACGTTAATTTTGGAAGACAAAAGCTTTCCAGACAGGCCCTTTGGAGCCGTTGGGAGGTGGGCCAGTTTTATTATAAGTTTTGTGTTCATTCCCTCGGGATGTGGCATGTTTGATCCCTGGGCAGCACAATAGCTCTGAGTGATTAATGCCTTCAGCCAAATCTAATAAAGGGGACGTAGAGTGGGAACAGGGTGGTACGGCATCTCTCTCTCTATCCCTCCATCCATCCATCCATCCCTCCATCTCKATCCATCCATCCTCTGCCACCAGGGTCTAAATCAGCCTGCCATTTGTTCTGCTGTGATCAATGTGTTCTGACAAAGAGAGAAGCCAAATTGTGGCACTTTATTGAAATGCTTCCTCCCACCTCCTTCTACGTGGCTGCCTGCCCACGTCTCCTGTGGTTTCAAGCAGCCGCAGCACAGTGTGTGTGTGTGAATATGAGGTTGTGTTTGTGTGTCTCTCTTTGGTTTCAGGAAGCCAAAGCTAGAGCACATATATGCACAGACATCAGAGCCTGTCAGTCTGTCTGTCTGTGTGTATGTGCCAGGCTGATTCAGTGGCATGAGAATGCGGTCCTGTTAGTGCTTCTACAGACAATGAGAGGACGGACAAGTTAGCACCAAATCAACTGYACTTCATTTGAATGCTCTAGGTTTTATATTGAGTTCTGATGTAATAGTCATTCGGCTGTGCGTGTGCGTGTGTGTGCGCGTGCGCATTTTAACACCAGCACCCTGTTTTTCTTTTAAATAGAGAGGGTGAAATAGGGTTTGAATTATGTTTTTCACAATTCATTACAGTAAATCTCTGGTGACCTYTCCTCGCCTCCAGTTGAAAAAGTGCTGTGTATTTTACTACACAAATTACCTTTTTGGAGTGGGTTAATATGCGTGTGTTTGCCATCGTCTTGCAGTGCCAAGTGGCATGAGTGATGATTAGGACAGAATCAGAAAAGACAGGTCTGAATGTGTTAGAGCCTGTGTCAATGAGACCATTACATGACCTCAGAGTTGTTGATTATGCAGTCCTACCAGTGTCATCCTCCCCTTAGAGATACAACAGTATCTGATATAAGGACTCAGTTCGTGATGTGCAAGGAACTCATTGTACAGTATCAATGATCTGTTTTCCAATCATATCATACTCCTCAGCCCGTATGTGCTTGGTGCCTATTAAGCATTGCTGTTTGACTTCGCCTCCACTCGGACCTTGCTGTGTTGGGTGTGTGTGGTGTGAACATCGGCTGGTGTGTCGTGTGTGTGTGTTGGTGTGCTGTCGTGTGTGTGGTGTGAATGTGTGCCATCGTGGATGTGTGTACTGTGTGTCGTAGTTGTGTGGCTGTGTGATGTTGGCACTCTGCCAGTGCACCCTCTCTATAATGGCATCCAGGCCTTATGAGACCATCATTAATTGAATTGATAATGAGGCGTAGAAGAGGCAGTGGCTCTCGGAAAAGAGGGAGAGATGGAAATAAAACAGTCATGCACGTGAGACTTACCATTGGCCATTAAATAATTTGTCTCTATGGCCCTTTCAAAAAGTAGTGCATTACTAAAAGCGGAAAGTCCCACTTTGGGATAGCATCCCTAATTGACTTTATATTAAACTTGGCTAGACAGATGACATCCAAGTTGACGTTCAGTGTCTGCGCAGTGGAGGATCTATTTTGCTCACTGGCAAGCTACGGGTACTGCCCTAACTTGCTTACTATAGCAGTACAAGGACCCATATGATTCCTTGGAAGCTACATTGTGGATTCTCCTGAACGAGGGATGATGGGCGAAATGCGTAGCTTCGCGCTTTCATTTATACTATGTTTCCTGGGTGACTCAGAAGTTCAAATCAGTTGCTTTCGAGATTTAAAAAGCTATTACAACAGGACTGCATGCCTGGAGATCCCACATGGAAGGCTTTTCCTCTTACTCTTGAACTGCACTGCGACTACAGCTTAGCCCTCTGCAGCTTAAAGGGATCAGTGACGCTGTGTGGCGATGTGTGTGTCTCTGTTCCGTGTTGTGTGTCTTCCAAGTGAGCTAAGCACTTGATTGAATTCAGCCAGAGCCTCTCCCAGGCAGGCCACTTATGATCTTGCAGAGGCGCTTTTCATTGGCCCCCTGCTCTGACCTGTCTGTCCTCTGATTGTGTGTGATGTCTGCATGCATGTGTGGTGTTCACCTTCAAATTAGTGTGTGTGTTGCTATGTTGTGGTTTGTGTGTGTGGTGTGTGTGTTGTGTGTGTGTGTGTAGTGGGTGTGTGTGTGGTGTGTGTGTGTGGTGTCTGTGGGGTTGGTTTGTGTAATAGACAAGACCAGGTTCTCTATGATGGGGGGTGTTTCCATTGCCCCTCCTGTACTGCCCCCCCAGGCGACACTTCTGTCTGATGGGATCGGACTGAGCTCCAGTACGCCATTATTACACAACCACAGCCTCCTGGGACCCCTGGGTCTATCGGTGTCACTGTCCATCAGCCTCCTGGACCACCTGGTCTATCGGGTCACTGTCCACAGCCTCCTGGACCCCTGGTCATCGGGCTCACTGTCCACAGCTCCTGACACCCTGGCTCTATCGCGTCACTGTCCACAGCCTCCTGGACCCCTGGTCATCACACTCCTGGCCGTACGGGTCACTGTCCACCAAGGGGCCCTCCTGGACCACTGGCTCTATCGGACGTCACTGTCCACAGCCTCCCTGGACGCCCTGAGGTCTATCGCGTCACTGTCCACAAGCCTCCATTGGCCCCTGGTCCTATCGGCTCACTGTCACAGCCCCTGGACCCCTGGGTCTATCGGATCACTGTCCACAGCCTCCTGGACCACTGGTCCTATCGGTCACTGTCCACAGCTCCCTGGACCCCCTGGCATCGGGTCACTCACCTGCGAATGGTCTATCGCTCACTGTCCACAGCCTCTGACCTCTGGACTCTATCGCGCGTTCACTGTCCACAGCCTCCTGGACCCCTGGTCTATCGGGTCACTGTCCACAGCCTCCTGGACCCCTGGTCTATCGGGTCACTGTCCACAGCCTCCTGGACAACTGGTCTATCAGGTCAGTGTCCACAGCAGACACACACTGTATTGCCATCAATACCTCTGATTATTAGCCTAGCTGTAAGGAAATGATGTGTGGGTGGTGTGTCTGTGTGTGTGTGTCTGTGCATGTGCGCGTGCGTTCCTGCGTGTGTGTGTGTATGTATGCATCCATCCAGCTGTTTCTCTGTGCATTCATGAGTCTATTCAGGAGTGTGCACAGTCTTGTTAATCATATCAAGAGTTCTCTTTTGATCTATGCAGCTGTCCTTTTGAAGTCTGTTGTAATCAATTTGCTCATCATTTAAAGTGTCTGGCGGCCCTTGTGTGTGTGTTTTGTTTTGTGTCCGCTCCAGTTAATGAGAACAGCACTCCTTCTGTTGTCCTTGAGATAGCAGCTAATTAGGCTGAGCCGTCTCTGCATCATTGGCTCATAATTCCCGCTTCACTCCCATAGAACGCCATGCAGCCCAGTAAAACGGTGTGATAATTCACTACAATCCGCTGAAATGGTGGTTTATGGTGGTGTATGGTGGATTGCATGGCTCCAAGGAGAGGCTCTGGAGGTTGGTCATGTGTACGTGAGCAAGACAGCCTCTCTGATAGGCTATGACTTTTTTCAAATCGACCAATTCCAAGGCTGTAAGCAGATTCAAAGTAACCCCAACCCACATCTGTTTGTCTGAGTATCGCAGCCATCCTGTTGACATCACACGCTCCTGTTATCAGTTCTTATCAGCTGTGGCATACAACCCTGGCACATCTGTCTCCCATTATGGTGAGGATGGTGACATTTCAACATTTGTCCTTCATTGGTCCATCCCTGTGAGAGAGAAAGAGAGCAATATAGAGAGAGAGAGCTGACTCGGCCCTCACAGAGGTTCTTTATGAGTTCTCGTCCCGGGCCTGTCTCAGCACTCACGCTCTAAATTCTACCGAGGTTTGTGGACAGGATGGCAGTGAGTTACGACTGCAAGGAAAACCTTCATTCAATGCACACACACACACACTTGCACACACCCACACACACACACACACACACACACACACACACTATTATCCACTGACTCATACTGACACAGAGACACACACACACCTATCTTTCAGAAAGAACATTGAGTCTAAAATAATCGAGAGAGAGAGAGAGAAAGCGATCTAGCAAGCAATCGAACGAAAGAGAGAAAAAGTGTTGACCTCTCCAACCCTGTTAACAACCTGGGTTTTGTGGGATGGACACCCCTCTATTGAGGGAGCCAATCAGAGGTCGTCACCCCTGGTTACTTGTACTCTTTGTGTTTCCTAGGGAAGAAACTGACCACTGAGAGAGACCTAGATGGAAGCCTATTCAGAATAATTGATGACACAATTTATTTTGATACCATTAATATTTTTTTATAGAAGTAGAGTAGCACAGCCTATTTTCWATTTTTTTCTCAGAATGGGGTGAATTTTGGAGGTAATCAAACGCAATGGAGACAAGTCAAATGCAAGACAATGCTCTATACTACAGGCTTTGCATTGGWGTTTAGAGATTTGGAAATGATATGTTGACTCATACTGTCAGAGGTTAATATGGAACACATCAAAGGATTGGCTCAGTGATTCTCAGTGGACTCAGTGGTTCAAGGCAAATTGTTGGGTTAAGGAGTGGGTCTTTTCCAATTCCAAGTTCCAACAAGGTATTTAAAAAAAWWAAAWAATAATTAGAGTATCTAGCAGCAGTATCTCCTGTACAGCATAARCTCTTGTTTAACTATTTCATTTTGAACGTTTTAACCGTTTGTTTAAAACACTACCTGCAAACCTCCCAAACAAATCAAAACAAGCCCCCCAGGGTTAAAATTCTCTCAGTGAAGGCTCATAGACTGTGCACAATGAAGAGGTATCAGGTAAACTTGAGATATGCACTTGATGTGGCTTCTGTCTGTGTCCCAAATGGCACCCAAATGGCCCTGGTCAAAAATAATGCACTATGTAGGGAATAGGATGCCATTTGGCACGCACCCTGTCTGAACAGAAAAGGTGTGAGACTGTCTGCCAACTAATGTCATAATAGATATTTTGAAGGACAGACACTGTGTGTTATTACAGATCAGACTGGGGTGGAGAGCTCTGTGGCTGTGTGTCTGGGTGTATGTGTCTGGGTGTATGTGTCTCTGCGTGTGTGTGCGTGATGCACACTGACAGGCCCAAAGATTGGAAGATACCCTTTCCCTCCCAGGGCTCTGCCAGCAGATTGCTTCTGACCAACCATACATCACTCTAGACTACACCCCCCCCCCCCCAACACACACCACCACAAAACTGTACACACACAGCAGTACTATCTGGAGTCTGGATGATACAAACGGGTTCTCAAATTATCACTACATTACATGCCATATCAAATCCTTTAGCTGCTCACAGGGCCAGTGTAGATTTGGAGGGCAGTGTGATTAGAGGGCAGTGTGATTGCGAGGGCAGTGGGGATTGGAGCGGCAGTGCTGCATTTGTGAGGGGCAGTGTGATTGGAGAGGGCCAGTGTGATTTAGGAGGGCACGGTGTGATTAGAGGGCAAGTGTGAATTGGAGGGCAGTGCTGATTGGAGGGCAGTTGTGATTGCGAGGGCAGGTTGCTTGATTAATAGGGCAGTGTGGATTTGGAGGGCAGTGTGATTGGAGGGCAGTATGGTGATTTGGAGGGCTAGTGTGCTGTGCATATGAGGGCATTGTGATTGGATGGCGCATTGTTGATTGGAGGGCAGTGTGATTAGAGGGCAGTGTGATTGGGAGTGGCAGTGTGATTGGAAGGCATTGTGTTTCGGGAGGCAGTGTGGATTGTGATTGGAGGACAGTGTGATTGTGATTGGAGGACAGTGTGATTGTGATTGGAGGACAGTGTGATTGGAGGACAGTGTGATTGGACGTTTAGAACAGCTCAATAAGTGGCCCTCTCGTCTCAAGCCTTTGTGTCCTATTCAAAATTGAATTTCTTCATTGTTGGAGCCTATTTTGACTCTTTGAACTGTGCTTCATGCACCATAATAAACCCCTGGATGTGCTGTAACAAGTTGTTTTGTTCCAATATAAACCAGGCAACGTTAAGGGGTGCAATCTGCCATTACAATCAGGACTTTTCTTTTGGAGTCTGTGTGTTGGAGTCTGAGTGGTGTAATGCAAGTTGTTCTCACTCAAAGSGTGTGTCCCAAATGGCACTATATTCCCTATATAGTGCACTACTTTTGACCAGGGCCCATAGGCATAGGCAATTAGTGCACTATAAGAAATAGGGTTTTATTTGGGATGCAGGCAGACTCTGAAGCAGTGCTAGAATACGTAACCACACCAGTCTGGGGAAACTGTAAGAGTGTAATAGGCTCTTCAACACTTGGATTTTCAGATTGGCAGCAAGGTCACTGGGTGCTTTCACTGATGTAGACAGACAGCACGTGATGATTGCCCTCACTGAGATTCTACTGCCTGCTGTGTATGAGTACTCACTTCCCAAAAAGACACAGCCCACAGACACACATTCTGTAGCACTACACAGAGACGAAGATATGCACTTTGTACTCTGTGGACTGTCTCCACTCTGGAGAATGCAAAGTGCAGACAGACACACAATCATATTCTTTTGTTGTCTGGGCCTTTGTGCCTGGATAGATCACAGTCAAATAACTGTGTTATCCTTCTATTATTGTATCTGCACCTGGAGGCACCAACTGCCTTTTCTATGTGTTATCATATGGTTATGATATCGACACTGAGTAATGATGGTATGATATCATACACATTCCATATCATTTGATTCAACCCCGTCACCCCCATAAAATTAAAAATAGAATGTTTATTCCTATGTTCAGTCCCAATGCTCTTTTCTGTGTCCGAGACTCCCGAGGTCAGATGTCATTCAAGCACATTCCTTGGGAAATCCATTTATTCTGTTTTAACGGACCTACTCAAGCGTGAGCACGGCGACTCAATAAGAGATTTCTACGGCCCTCCCATCACCCTTTTACCAAAAAGGTCCTTTTATATCAGCCCTTCCCCATCTTGTCCCACATTCCTATGGTCTTCCCCAAGTGTGTAGCCTACATATTACCCTCCTCCTGCTCCCCTCCTCTTTGGCTCTTAACGGGCCCCATTGTCCCCCCCCCATCGCCCATTGCCCAGACCCCTATAGGCCATCTCAGAGCAGGCATTAAAAAGATTGGTGAGGTTCAGTTATTGAGTAGAATTAGACATGGTCAATGTAACCCCCGACGGGACCAAACCCCTTGGGGAGAAAGGGGGAGGAGGAGGGAGAGAGGGGGAGGCTGAATAGGGATGAGAATATGGTAGCAGTATGTTTGTTCGTGTGTGTGGAGGGGGAGTGTGGTGCCTCATGCCTACTAGTTATTRATGAGTTTAGGTGGTAAAAGACAGTGTGAGTTTAAGTTTTCAGATGCTATAGTGTGGTAGTAGTTAGTAGGCTGTAGATATGTCTTCTTACTTCCTAGATTTCTCTTGGTGCTATACAGTAGGTTGGGATGCTTTGCGCTCTTGCTGTGTGTGTTTGCTTACCTTAGTTATTTCCCTAAGGGAACAATAAACATGACAAGTGGGAAATTAAGTGTGCAGCATCTAATTTTATTTRCTAAAAAAACCATTTGATTATGTGGGTAATCAAATGGTTTTAATTGAGAAACGTGGATATTAAGTAGATTTATTTGAGAAATGTGGAAATTATGTACACTACCGTTCAAAGGTTTGGTGCCACTTACAACATTAACAATGTCTACACCGTATTTCTGATCAATTTGATGTTATTTTAATGGACAAAAAATGTGCTTTTCTTTKAAAAATAAGGACATTTCTAAGTGACCCCAAACTTTTGAACGATAGTGTAGGTTTAATTGAGAAACATGATATTATGTAGGATTAATTGAGAAARGTGATATGATGTAGGTTGAATTGAGAAACGTGATATGATGTAGGTTTAATTGAGAAACGTGATATGTAGGTTTAATTGAGAAACGTGATATGATGTAGGTTTAATTGAGAAACGTGATATGATGTAGGTTTAATTGAGAAACGTGATATGATGTAGGTTTAATTGAGAAACAAGTGCTGTATTTACTTCTGCCACAAATCAGATACCTGGGAGTATCTTCTGATCTGATGAGCTGGTGTTGGTATTCCACTGGTACTAAAGCTAATGTAGAGGTTAGCGTGTTTGTGTGAGCTTGTGGTTGTGTGTGCGTGTATGTTTGTGTGTGTGTGTGTGTGTGTGTGTGTGTGTGTACATATCTGCGCAACAGAAGGCTTAGTGAGAACGGTACATTTTTCATACACTTACTGCTCATGGGGCCTCAATAATACATCCTGATATAAGATGCTTAACAATCACATCCAATCAACATAGCTTAAGATCAAATGCATCAAAGAACCCATTGGAGTGGAACCAGTCCTCCTTGGAGACTTTCCCAACGGAAATTACCAATTTAATTTCGATTAGTTTTTTTCGTGTTATTTTCTTGAAGCGTCAACATCAATAGCTACATCCGTTCATTCGCAGTGAAACACTTTATTTCTCTGATATGGGMTAGGTAGCCTACCTTGTTTTTTATGAACAGCACCAGTGATTGGTTGCATCCCAAATGGCACCCTATTCCCATTTTTTGGTCAAAAGTAGTGCCATGCATAGGAAATAGGGTGCCATTTGGGACACAGACATTGTCTTCTCAATGGGCTGGAAGCAATTTAATCAGTGTCCTAATTGATTCAGATGAGATTTGGTTGAAGGACTTTCTATTGAGTTGTAATTAGAAGCAGTCCCCTGGGCAACAGGGTAGAGAGTAGACCCATCACCATCCGGATGAGGGAAGGTGCAGGCAGAGCGCTCAGGGCCCTAAATCATCTGTCTCCGGTATYGCGAAGTAGAGTGGAGCCGGAGAGGAGAGCCAGTGATTCATCCTAAACCTTTATGGCTGGTAGGGAGAGAGAAACTGTCTGACACACCTGCTGGCCCAGCGGCCTTGTGGAATGGGATAAAAGCCCTCTGACATTATTAAAAGACAAGAGTGTTTTAAATGAGTTTTTATGGCCTCCATTCGTCCGCTCCGCCTCTACCGTCCTGTCCGTTGCTTTAGTTTTAGTGAAAAGGCAACATTTTGAGTGAGGCTGTTGCGTTTAAAAGGTCTGAAAGACTGAGGGGAGGGGGGGGGGTCAAAAGATGCACCCCACCCCAACCCCCACACAGCAGAGAAAGAGAACATGAACAAGGGAAAGAAGACAAGCTATAAAGTGTCTCTACTCATAGGCTATTATTCTGTCTCTAGGGCCCCTTGCCTGCTATTGCACCATCCAAGCTACGCAACTATTTACATTTCATGGCGTTAATCAGACTTTACTCTCTCTCATCTTACTTATAGATATGCAGTATATGGGTATCACTTAGTGGGTAGGGAAAACATATTTAGCATTTTGGTRTAGAAGATGTACCTCCCTCGCTTTTGATGCTTTTTCTATGAGGGTATATTCATGGCCTACGATACATCATCAATCTCTGAGCTGCTCTTTCTCCCTTCAGAACGTTTTCTCTGATGTGTCTTGACACACACTGTGGGCTCAGTGCAAACACTCTACTCTACCTGGCCCCATCTACTTCAGACCTTGTTCAATATATTCACTGTTACCATAGCTACAGGATGGCATCCAATGTCAGTGAGTGAGCTGAGAGACAATATGAAATCAGAGCAATCTCAACTACTGGACCTCCCACCTCCTCTGTGTGTGTGTGTGTGTGTGTGTGTGTGTGTGTGTGTGTGTGTGTGTGTGTGTGTGTGTGTGTGTGTGTGTGTGTGTGNCTCAAGGACTGTACCTTCTGCTTCCAACAGTAGTCACTCTGCTCGATTGTCAGAGGGCTATTGACAGGGGACGTGTCTGGGCATTCATTAGTCAAAACCCCTGGAAGTTCCCCTCTAAGCCATGAGCACACTGTCCACAGTCCATGGATAATTTACTGACACTCCTTCTCCCAGCCAGGCAGTGTGTGTGTGTGAGTGTGTGCGTACYTGTGTGTGATTTGATGATGTGTGTATGTAGACTAATGAAACCACATCTGTCCACCCAAAGTGCCAGTGGAGCCTAGTCTACACACTCKCACCTCCACCTGCTGTTAGCGTTTACCCATGGGTCTAGTTGACTGTGTCTGTGCCAAGACCAGCACTGCTCTGTGGGTTGTAGAGCTGCTGCTGGCCCTCCRGGTCTTCTCTCGCTACACCAGCCAAGCACTATTTTAATTAACACCAGTTCTATTTTAGTGTAGGGACTACTTTTAAGTTTGAATATACTTTACATAGCAGTGTATKTAACAGTAGTGTTTTCCTTTCTCGCAGATTCACTGCATACTTTTCACCGCAAATGATGTTCTAGCTAGGGTTGACATGAGGAATATTGCACAATGTAACCCATCCCTTCTTGAAACTGTTTTCCGTGAAAACGCACGGAATGCTGTATGCTTAGGGCTTTTCGATGTATGTCTAGTGGCACTTCTGTGTTCCTTGGCATCTACCCTGAGCCTGTTGTGTTGACTGTTACTGTATTGTAATGACAAACACTCCAGCAGCTCATGTGCATTTGCCTAATTAGTTACCAGCTTTAGTGAGAGGGAGTGGGTTAATGGATTGTGGGCAATAAGGTTCATTTTAAACTCAACCAACCTAATAATGTGTTATTGATCGTTCCATTTAAAGGACTACTATTACAAGAAGACCTAACCCTTTGAATGTGAGAGCAGGAAGTAAGTTATTAATCMACTTTACTGATATTACGTGCCACAATGGTAACATTGTAAGAAGGCGCAAGGGTGGGTGATGATGGACTACAGGTTTCAGCCAGGCTSTATTCCCTTGTATATTATGTCTGCAGGAAATTACATTTACTACGGAGGAGGAAGTGGAGAATTGTGTGGTACTGTTCAAGGCTGCTTAACACAGTTTATTCTGGAGTGGCTGAACTGAAATACACTGAAAGAAATATCTTGATTCGACGTACAATAAGGTTGTTGAGCAAACTCACAACAAAATGTTTATATCTGAAAATGTTGTTGAGCAAATTCACAATCCTATTGCAGCGGGTTACCTTACAATTGTACSTTGAATCAACTTTTGAGTTGTTTACTGTGTGGCTGAAGGAAAGGCGATGCGCTTAACCCGACCTGGAGCCAGCGAAGTGCAGCCAAAATGTAAAGTTTACATGAAGGCAAAAAGGCGCAWCTATCAATCTTCAAGTTAAAACATTCGGCCAGTAGGTCAAAACATTAATGCCTTTATCTTAAATAAATTACATTTTAAGAATGAGAGCTCATGTGAACTGAGATTGCAGCAATACCTAGGCAGCTTAAGTACTGTGAGAGGTGTTGGGATGAAATGATGACCAAGATATTTCAGCTCTTCATGTGCGTTATCTACTCAAAACAATTAGTTTAAAACATTATTTTAAGTATAGGGATCTCTCTAGAGAATAGCTGAAGAGAGCGTTMTTCTTGTGTTAAGCACATTTCTATGAGCCATAGATTTGAAGCTCACAGTGTTCTGGTACATTAACTCATGGTAACTTGCACCCCATTGAACAATCCACTACCCTTTCATTCAATTTTCTGATTTTAATCAGCCGTTAAATTAACTTCTGAGGTTTAATTGCGTATTTTGAACGATTATGGTGAGGCCAGGGGTTAGGTACTTCACAGACATGGCTCCTCGGTGTTTAAGTGTCTCTGTTTGCAATTTTCTCTCCTCACTCTCTCACCTGTCTCTTTGTTTTTCACTTGTTTCATGTWCATATACACCACCGTTCAAAAGTTTGGTGTCACTTAGAAATGTCCTTGTTTTTGAAAGAAAAGCACATTTTATGTCCATTAAAATAACATCAAATTGATCAGAAATACAGTGTAGACATTGTTKATGTTGTAAATGACTATTGTAGCTGGAAACMGCTGATTTTTTAGGAATATCGACATAGGCCCATTATCAGCAACCATCACTCCTGTGTTCCAATGACACGTTGTGTTAGCTAATACAAGCTGCAAAGAAAAGTTGCGGAGTTTCAAAGAAAAAGCCTTATCTCAGACTGGCCAATAAAAAGAACAGATTAAGATGGGCAAAAGAACACAGACACTGGACAGAGGAACTCTGCCTAGAAGYCCATCATCCCGGAGTCACAGTTGACATTGAGACTGGTGTTTTGTGGGTACTATTTAATGAAGCTGCCAGTTGAGGACTTGTGAGGCGTCTGTTTCTCAAACTAGACACTCAAACTAGACACTTGTCCTCTTGCTCAGTTGTGCACCGGGGCCTCCCACTCCTCTTTCTATTCTGGTTAGAGCCAGTTTGCGCTGTTCTGTGAAGGGAATAGTACACAGCGTTGTACGAGATCTTCAGTTCCTTGGCAATTTCTCACATGGAATAGCCTTCATTTCTCAGAACAAGAATAGACTGACGAGTTTCAGAAGAAAGGTCTTTGTTTCTGTCCATTTTGGGCCTGCAATCAAACCCACAAGTTCTGATGCTCCAGATACTCAACTAGTCTAAAGAAGCCCAGTTTTATTGCTTCTTTAATCAGAACAACATTTTTCAGCTGTGCTAACATAATTGCAAAAGGGTTTTCTAATGATCAATTAGCCTTTTAAAATSATAAACTTGGAGTGATGGTTGCTGTACGCCTATGTAGATATTCCATTACAAATCTGCAGTTTCTAGCTACAATAGTAATTTACAACATTAACAATGTCTACACCGTATTTCTGATCAATTTGATGTTATTTTAATGGACAAAAAACCCCAGTCTCCGGGATTGTACATATGTGTCAGGAACCAGAAGTGTTATCATGCAACCACAGACTCTTTGCAACACATCTTCTTTTTCGAACTCTCTCTCTTTCTTCCCTTCTTTTCTCACAGTTGTATCCCAGAGGCCCACCTTGGCAGTTAGAGGAAAGGCTCCGCCCCCATCACCATGACAGCAGCGTTGCCACGGAACGCTGCCCCCCTGTCTGTGCCTGGCCTGTTGCTCCTCCCCCTGCTTCTGCTGCCCCTCCCAATCGCACTGTCCCAGAAACCCATGCTGCCCTCCCCACCCGCACCCACGCCCGCCCCCCAGTACCTATCCCGGCCGGAGTGTACCCGGAGAGAACACCCTGTGGTCACCTTCCAAGGTAAGTCTTAATATACTGTACACTGTACACACCCTCCTGATTGGACAGAGCCATTCACGAGGCCCTTCCTCTAACGAATGTATGCAAACTTGATTATTTATAGTAGACTTAAACCCATTTTATTACTCGACATCACATTGGTCTTAGATCCCCCATTTATAACACTCTCAATCCCTTCACCTCTATAATGCATAGTTTCATGACCTAAAGGCTCTTCTTCTTGAACCAAAGTTTGAATGAAATTGTTTGACCTAAGAATGTTTTGCCAAAGGGATCAGTGTGAAACTGTACACCCATTATGATTAAATCAGTGAAGAGAATGACTGAACAGACTCCAAGCCTAACAGGTTACAGGGAGGAGCAGCCCTTTGTACAGACAAGCTCTATAGCCATCTCTCATATCACGCTATACAGCAGGGGTCTCCAACCTTTTCTAGCAGGAGAGCTACTTAAAAAAGATTAAACATGTCGCGAGCGACATTTTTTTTATAGCTTTCAAATAGGCACATTATTCTCTTCTCCTCTACCCTGAAACTCTTCACCGGGTCCTTGGTGTACAAGAGATGTGTTTTCTGTCAATATACTGTACCTAGTAAGATAGTGGTTAATAAACAATATTTTGGCATGACAGCCCCATAGAATTATKATTTTTATTTTCCCAAATTCTGTTTTTTCCTGTTTTTGGATTTGTTTCAGTTTTTTACCCTTAATATAAAAATMATTCATAGACGCAACGGATGTGGATGTTCGGAGTCGATGTCAATGCTTATTTGAAGACCGTTTTTGAGGTCTGGGGGGAAAAAACAAAGATTATTTTATTTTGTGTGTAATTCCCCTTTAATTGCACATTTAACAAGAGAGGAAATGTGTCAATCTAGCGACGTTTCTGCTGTTAGGCCTACTGCTGCAGCAAATGTCATGACAGTTTGCAAAACAATGGCAACCCAATTGATACAAATAATCATGATATAGTTCTGTCAGGTAAGCCTACTTTGTATTTAACAGTTAACACTTAATTGCGAAGGTTTTTGGGGAAAGTCTTTCTGTCTACCCACAAGACGGCTATCATTAGCATCGACAACAAACAGACAAGGGCAATATTGCTGGAAATGAATTGGCTGTTTAAACCAATAGTAGGTAGCCAGGGGTAGGATAATGTCAATGTGGCTTTGATTGGATAGTAGCCAGGCGCGTTATGTTTACGACAGTTTGCAATGGAACACATGAAAAAATGCACATACTTTCGGGAATTGATTGGCGAGCTACTCATAAGTGGGCTGCGAGCTACTGACAGCTTGTGATCTACCTGTTGGAGAACCCTGCTATACAGAGAGAAACAGAGACGCTTTATGTTGATGCCAGCACCGTTTGACAGACATACCAGTAAGACAGGGAGATAAACACTTTTCATTTCAATCTTTCTGGTTGCCAGCTTCAATAATTCCACATGTCGGTTGGTTTACACACACGCAAATGCACACACGCACATAACAGAGACAGAGAGAACATTGTGTACAGGGATACCCCCTTTATCTTCTCTGTTCATCTATTCAGCGGGTTAAGAAACAAGGTGTTCTCCATAGTGAGATCTAGACATGCAGAGTGACGGAGGGAGGATAACACTGAAATGGCTATGTTTATTTCAGGAGAAGGTGTTTTTGTTAACCTTTCCAAGGGCCATGAATAGKTGGATTGGTCAAATACATTCTGTTCAGTGTGTGGAAAGAATGACGGAAATAAATAGTGAATGGATAGCTAGAGGTTTTACTTATTATTGGAAATATGCCCAAACCTCTCTAAAATCAATGGGTCATATGAACGTTTCCTGGAGCTCCTATAGTCTCTTTTTTATTGCAATGCAGCATTATCACTTGAAATGGTGTTCTTTCAGGGGCCAGTTTATTAATGTGATCATGAGGTCCTCTGGGGTCCAGGTGGAGGGCTGGAAGCCAAGGAGGACTATATTTTTTCGAATGATTCCATTTTCCATTTCCAGATTCAGATTTGAATGAATCAGTAGAAAAGTAGAAAAGAGCAGGGGATATCGTTAAGACTATTCAATGTCACCGTTTCAGCACAAGGCCATTCTCAAGACCTATTCAGTATCTGTAATGGTAAGTTACCTGGATCAAAAATATCCTTTCACTCAGCTCCATTCATACCTACCTACCTTCAGTGTGCTTACAGCTACCAGATAACCCTTAGACTGATGTCAGTGCTGCCTACTGCACATCAAAGGCATACTTTACCCACTTTAGGATGACTCTCACAGATGGAGAGCAGACGGCCCATTTGCTTAGTATAGCTGGCATTATAACACTTGGAGGCACCAGCTATAGAAACCCCAGAACAATGAAGGTGTCAGCCTGAACCTGAGATTAGTCCCAGTGATTGATGAACGTTTTATCGTAGGGTGGTGGAGCGGTCACTGAGCCAAGTCACCTTGTGGAGGGGTGGGATGGGGGCCCTTTTAATCTGGCTGGGGTGATGTGTGTGTGTGTGTGTGTCTGAGCAGGGAGAAGGGATCAGGGGCATCTTCTTGGTCTTTCTAGCCTCTGAAGCTGGTGCACTTCACTGGAGCATGGTGTTCCATCCTCATTTAGGGGCCCCTTCCCCATCCTCTTAAGATGTTCCTGGTGGCGGTGTGTTAACCGCTATACCGTGGAGGCCCCTCTGCTTTGAAAAGGCTTAAACGCCAAAACGGATCTCATGCCGAAAAAAGTCCCCTAACTGGCAGTGAGGCCCCTGACTGTAGAACTTAAAGGTAACAGTCACCGTGCACTATTGCTGTTGAAGGACTGGACACGTCACTGAGTTTGTCCCAGTTGTTGTTGACAAACGTGATCGTGATCATTATCATACTCAAGGTGTTGGAGAGAGAAACTGGATAAGGCTCTCTGTCATTATCATCCTCTCTGTCACCTCTGTCCCAGTGGCCAGTATCACATCTCACATCTATCCATCAAATGAGGCCTGTAGGAGGGATAATCTAGCACGGTAAGAGGTGGTGCCAGAGTATCACCTCAGAATCATCTCCTCTCACATTCCATCCAGAGATCTGAGGCACGGAACCTCCATTCCTCCACCCTGGAGACGCCAAGTAGCCTAATCTCTCCTCTGAGCCTCCCAGTGATAGCCTGGTCCCAGATCAGATTGTGCRGTCTTSCTAACTTCTATGGTCATTGTCATTCCACGGCCATAGGAGTTGGCTATACAGCACAAACAGATTGTAGGTTAGCGCTTTCATCATGAATCTTGTTCTGGAGGTAGCTCTGCAGAGTGGTCACTAGCTGGCACAGCCACAAAGTCATAATTTCTGATTTTAAACCAAACCAAACCATAACCTTAACCAACTGCTTTCACTAATTCCTAACCCTAACACGGAACCCAAACCGGCTGCGCGCGTGCGCTATCGTGCATACATTTATTTTGTCCCCCCACACCAAACGCGATCACGACATGCAGGTTAAAATATCAAAACAAACTCTGAACTAATGACATTAATTTGGGGACAGGTCGAAAAGCATTAAACATGTATGGCAATTTAGCTAGTTAGCTTGCACCTGCTAGCTAAATTGTCCTATTTAGCTAGCTTGCTGTTGCTAGCTAATTTGTCCTGGGATATAAACATTGGGTTGTTATTTTACCTGAAATGCACAAGGACCTCTACTCCGACAATTAATCCACACATAAAACGGCCAACCGAATCGTTTCTAGTCATCTCTCCTCCTTCCAGGCTTTTTCATCATTTAACTTATATGGTGATCGCATCTAAACTTTCATAGTATTACCACGACTACCGGCAAAACAGTTTGTCTTTCAATCACCCACGTGGGTATAACCAATGAGGAGATGGCACGTGYGTACCTGCTTCTATAAACCAATGAGGAGATGGGAGAGGCAGGACTTGCAGTGCYATCTGCATCAGAAATAGGAATGAGTTCTATTTAAGCCCTTGGTGTCGTAGACGCTCTTTGGCGCYCGTGAGCAGTGTGGGTGCAATAATTMAATAACAAGGATTTCTAAATGTATTTTGCGACGCTCGCACACGCGACGTGTCCGGTCTGGTCAGCA
>NC_036839.1:23299772-23306588 GCF_002910315.2 Salvelinus sp. IW2-2015
TGACAGACAGGTGCCTTCAACACAATTTGTCATTCATACCTCATTAACTAGTTAGCCCCTGAGGGGAGCCATCAACACCATGCTCAATTAACGTACGAATGAGAAAAAGCATTTCTCACATTTGTTTTCTATTTCTGATGGAAATGTAATGTAATTAAGTAAAGTTCTTCCCCCAGAAGCCAAACTGTAACATAAGGCTCCAAAAAACGTTTACTCCAAATAAATWGTTTTGGTTTCCAAGGTTATCGGACCGACCCCAAGGTCAACTGCCAGTGGTTTGTTATGGTTTGGGATTTGAACGTCAACAAAAGGCATTAACTTACTGCCGATAGAGGCCTGCGCAGAACTGAGAGAAAACATAATCTCTCTCATTCTAATTAAACTGTGGTGATTTGAATACTGAAATAAAGAGTTGTCTATAATCTCCTATTAGATATTAATTCAAAAGCTTTGCACTCTGTTTTGCTATGGGACCCTACCAGGCCCGGTCTTTCTGAAGGATATCTGGGGTCACACTAACACAACAGCCATCATAGAGTAGACCTCCTAGACTAGATAGTACTGATCACCAGGATCAACAYATTGCATGACTCTTAAACTCTGTTTCCATCATAACCCTGATGCCCAGCAAATCTGATATTAGCCAACTCAACAAGCTACCCAAAACACTTTACTGGATTAGGTAAAGGAAGATTGTGGTGGCAGAATGATGATGTCTGTCTGTCTATCCGGCTGTCCATTCATGTTGTTTTAGTGTACCAACTACAGGGATTCCATCAAATTGCATGAGATGAACGGATCTGGAATACGCTCGAGAGTTTGAGTTTCCTTTCCCTCAACTGTCTGTTGTCTAATTCTGCAATTACTGAGAACAAATTTGGTGGGCTTTCCAAGCTGCCTTTGTAGCTGCCAAGCCCTCTTGTGTATTCCTAGTATATTTGCGGCGAGACAGAGACACTACTTCTTATTCAATAGAGGCTGTCTTTCTGTTTAAAAAAGCTGTGAGTCTTTTTTAATTCTGTCAATGTGGGTATATAAAGGTTAGGATTCATGTCCACTCGAGTGTCTAAGGCAGTGTCCTCTCCCGCCAGCTCTGGTGGCTAATGCATTAATCTGTCACTCCACAGAACAGTGAAAAAAATGTAATAATCGTCCATCAACTGCAGATCCAGGCCAGGGGCGTCTATTGGGGTGGAGGGCTTTCATATTTATCTCTTAATTGTTCTCTCTGTGTGTGTGTGTGTGTGTGTGATGGATTGCCCGGCAGACTTTATGAGGTGAAGGGAGCTGGCCACCCATGTAAGACCATTTGTTAGCACGGAGATGAATGTCTGTCAAGATAGAAAGGCTTTTACTGTCAGAAAGCCTTTTAACAAAGTAAACAAGCCAAGCTGTCACAAGTGAATCAAATTCAGCTGGCTACTTTGCAGGCTTATAAAGAGCTCTTGCGTGTACCAGAACATTTATCTCTGTGTGACGTTATTACAATTCAATCAAAGAAAGGATATGTAACCTGTGAACAATTTCAGAACAAGATCGAGATCGGGTTCTATACCTGGCAACAGAGCAAATTCTTGGCTGATTTATTAAACATTACTCACTTGTTGGACACAGATCCAACATGATTGCATTAGACATGGTGTCCTTTCTATGTGTCTCTATGTGTTTGTTGGCTGCTGTGTGTGTGTGTGTGTGTGTGTATGGGATGACCCAGAGGTTATGAACACCCTCCTACACCCAAGAACTCACTCTGCTGTCAACACTACTCCCACTCACACTGTCTCTCCTGGCACGCCTGCGCACACACACATACA
The DNA here is from genome assembly GCF_002910315.2 of Salvelinus sp. IW2-2015. Taxonomy (NCBI): domain Eukaryota; kingdom Metazoa; phylum Chordata; class Actinopteri; order Salmoniformes; family Salmonidae; genus Salvelinus; species Salvelinus sp. IW2-2015. The sequence goes on from NC_036839.1 coordinate 23,301,587, forward strand.
CACACACACACACACACACACACACACACACACACACACACACATGCATACTACACTCCCACTCCCCATATCTCTCCTCGCACACTTGACACGACACGCCACACTCCCCCAGACAGCCATCATATGCTGGATACACGTGCTAGTTAGTTAGAGGCCCCTGGGGAACCATGTCACTTAACCACACTCTGACATGGTTGTTGCAAAGTGTGACTGTTTTGACAGTGTTTATGGAACGTGGTGTGTGGAGGTTGTTAAATAGCCAATGCAACCCTTTCTGCTCTGTTCTGATCTGACGACCATCTTGGGAGTTGATTGTACAAGAAGATGTGCAGTACAGCACAAACACTCTGTTGCTCTCTGCACAGTCCACCCCAACCTCTATATGTCCAAATTAGAGATATTTGGTTCTAACCGTCGTGTCTTTGTGAGACGCAGAGTAGGTGAACGGATGATCTCCGGATGTGTTTCCCACCGTGAAGCATGGAGGAGGTGTGATGGTGTGGGGTGCTTTGCTGGTGACACTGTTGTTGATTTATTTAGAATTCAAGGCACACTTAACCAGCATGACTAACACAGCTGGGCTAGACAATCTGGACACTGTCTCTCTAAAATTATCGGCCGKAATTGTTGCAACCRKTATTTCTAGCCTATTCAACCTCTCTTTCATATCGTCTGAGATCCCTAAAGATTGGAAAGCTGCCGCGGTCAACCCCTCTTCAAAGMGGGAGACACTSTAGATCCAAACTGTTACAGACCTACATCTATCCTGCCCTTCTAAAATCTTCGAAAGCCAAGTTAACAAACAGATCACCGACCATTTCGAATCCCACCGTACCTTCTCCACTATGCAATCTGGTTTCCGAGCTGGTCATGGGTGCACCTCAGCAACCCTCAAGGTCCTAAAACGATATCATAACCGCCATCGATAAAAGACAGTACTGTGCAGCCGTCTTCATCGACCTGGCCAAGGCTTTCGACTCTGTCAATCACTGCATTCTTATCGGCAGACTCAACAGCCTTGGTTTCTCAAATGACTGCCTCGCCTGTTCACAACTACCTTCTCTGACAGAGTTCAGTTTGGTCAAATCGGAGTGCCTGTTGTCCGGACCTCTGGCAGTCTCTATGGGGGTGCCACAGGGCTCAATTCCTCGGGCCGACTCTCTTCTCTGTATATATCAATTATGTCGCTCTTGCTGCTGGTGATTCTCTGATCCACCTCTACACAGACGACACCATTCTGTATACTTCTGGTCTTTCTTTGGACACTGTGTTAACAAACCTCCAACGAGCTTCAACGCCCATACAGCACTCCTTCGTGGCTCCCAACTCCTTTTAAATGCTAGTAAAACTAAGTGTCAGGACCCGGTGCGAGAAACAGTCACTAATAATGGGCAGAACCCAGAAGATGAGGCAGACACAGCAGTACTAGAGATGGTGGTTTAATAAAAAATAGATATCTTCCAAAATACAAAGAAAATCCACAAAGTGGTAAAAACAGCAAGGGAAAAAACAAACCTAAAAAGACCAATCCAAAAATACACCGGAACAAAAACCAAGAGAACCTCTGGAAAATCCAACAGAGAATAATGATCACAAAGGCTGGGGCTGGGTGCTAAACATACAAACACTGAGCAAGGAACTGAGGAACACACAGGGTTTAAAAATACTAAACAAGGGAATGACTTACAGGTGCAAACAATAATTAGGGCAAGAAAAACAAAAGTACAAAAAGGTGCAAGGGGGACATCTAGTGAACAAAACCTGAACAGTCCTGGCCAAAACCTGACAGAATCCCCCCCTGGAACGGCTCCTGACGTTCCTACCAGCCTTCTCAGGGTGGAGGACCCTGAACTGACGAATGAGGTCAGGTCCAGTATGTCCTTGGCAGGAACCCAGGAGCGCTCCTTGGGACCGTAGCCTTCCCAGTCCCCAGATAACTGCCAGGACGCGCTGCACCCGGCGGGAATCCAGTATATCCGATGGACGGTATAACCTCTAACGAGCCTCTACCCCGGGTCCGGGGGCACCCCCATCCCCCCACACACTGATTAGCATAGCTAGCATAGCTTCACAAGTAGATAGTAGCATCTACATTCATTAAATCACAAGTCCAAGACACAGATGAAAGATACAGATCTTTGTGAATAAAGCCACCATTTCAGATTTTTAAAATGTTTTACAGGGAAGACAAAATATGGTAAATCTATTCAGCTAAACACGTTAGCAAAATACATCCACTATTCTAACTCCATCAGTTTCTTACTCCTTCAGGTGCTATCACCAATTCGGCTCAACTAAGATTTGATATCCACTAACCAAGAAAAAACCTCTTCAGATGACAGTCTGATAACATATTCATGGTATAGGATTAGTTTTTTGTTAGAAAAAAAGTGCATATTTCAGGTAGAAATCACAGTTTACAATTGCACCGACCATCACAAATCGACTAGAATTACTAGATAGAGCACGTGTATGACCGAATTTCTCTCATCATAAAACATTTCAATAAAATAGACAAAGCATAGCAATGGAAAGACCAGTTCTTGTGATTTCAGAGCCATATTTCAGATTTCTCTAAGGTTTTTCAGCGAAAACACAATAAATCGATAAGTTAGCATACCACATGTGCAAACGTTACAGAGCAATCGATCAGCCAAAGAGCGCTATAAACGTAATCACCGCCAAAATATATTAATTTTTTCACTAACTTCTCAGAATTCTTCCGATGACACTCCTGTAACATCATTTTACTATATACATATACAGTTTGTTCGAAAAGGTGCATATTTAGCCATACAAACCGTGGTTACACAATAAAAATACTAGGAAATCAAGCCTCAATATTGTCTGACGTCATCTATCAGAGTGATCTAGTTTAATTGAAAGCTAATCCATATACTTGACTAAAAAATACAGGGTTGACAAGAAATCGAAAGACAAATTAGTTCTTAATGCAACCGCTGATTTACATTTTTAAAATTATTCCTTACTTTTTTCAATTACAGGGTTCGTCCAAGTGAAGCTATAAGCCAAACAACAATGGCGAATAATTGCGTTTCAATTATTCGACGAAACACGATTTTAATCATATTAAATATTGCTTACTTTGAGCTGTTCTTTCATCAGCATTCTTGGGCAATGTAATCCTTTTCTATGTTATAAAGTCTTTTGGTCGATAGTTCCTCTGTCCTTCGAAATGTCCACCACCAAACGACAGCGACACCTCCAAACGTGTCCAAAGTTTCAGCAGTGGGCACAACAAATAAATTCCTCAAAATCGGGCACTAAACGGATATAAATTGCTATACAAACGGTTCAAATTAACTACATATATGTTTTTTAACAACTATAACGACTGAAAACATACGGGAGAATATTGCTGGGTAGACGACACGCCATTTGGAACGAGGCAAGTCCGATGGCCTTCACAGCTTCAGGCGCAGCGACGACGAAAGGGCGGTCCCTTATACATTTTGGTCTTTATAATAAGGCTGTGAATGTCTCCCATCGATTTCAATTCAACAACGTGATGACGTCAGACACCCAGAGGAAGACGTAGGCAGTGGTCGGTTTTCCTTCATAGCATATCCACTGTCGCCCTTAACAAACAGACTCACTCAGAATCAGAGAGTAAAAAATTCTGCAATATGAACCCTGTCATGAAAAGTGCTGTAGAATTGTTCTGTAGCCACTCAGAGACAAAATTCCAATTCATATAGAAACTAGAAAAGGGTTGTTTCCCTCTAATTCCAATAATAAGCATAATTGCATATTGGGTACGATCAAGCAATTTAGCACGAGGCAGTTAATTTGGAGACCCAAATCATGCTAAATGCGGAACAGCACCCCTATAGTTTCGCAAGAAGTTAAGCCGACTGGCCATCCGTCTGATACGGGGCGGAGGGGAGGTCTGCCTGCCGGGATAAGGGGGAAAAAACAACAGGTTTTAATAACAAGAAATGTGAAACGTGGATTAATTTTAAGGGATCTGGGTAAGGTGGAGGCGAACAAGTAAGGCGGGGTTCAGCTCTTCTGGCACACCTTAAAGGGACCGATGAATTTTCTGGGACAGTTTGCGAGACTCCCCGTAGCGGTCAATTCTTGGTTGTAGACGCCATATCTCTGGCCGAGGCGCCAGGTAGCCCGGGACAGGCGACGTCTGTTGGCTTGTTGTTGGTTACTCTGTGAGGAAACGCAGAAGATTAAGACGGGCCTTCTTCCACTGTAAGCCCGGACAGCCGGTCTGATGAAACCCTCGAGGCTCGAAGGCACAACTGACTTCTGCCCCTCCTTGGTCCGGGAATCAATGGAGGAGCATAGCCAAAGCTGACACTCGTGCGGGGCATACACAGTGGAGAGGAGCACAAGGTGTCTGTGGGCGTACCTCGGCCCAAACCATAAAGGACGACGCATGTGGACGGGTTGTTGGAGCCATACATCTGAGGGTGGTTTCAGCTCTTGATTCAATCCTTCTCGGTTGGGGGGGGCCCAAATGGGGGACATCGGATGGTACCTGCAAGATAGACACTGGCAGTGGCCCCTAGAGTTGGCAGAAAGGCCTTCCAAAACCTTGAGGCGAACTGGGGACGGTCTGTCGGAATACCAATATCTTGCGGAATGCCGAAAGACTCGGAACAATGGTTAATCACCACTCAGGCGCGTTTCTTGCAGAAGGTAACTTAGTCAAGGGAACGAACCTGGCCCGCCTTAGAAAACTGTCGATGATGACTAGGGATAAGTAGTATTCACACATGGGAGGAGGAAGGGCGCAGTAATAAAGTCCAAATGAGATTGGGACGCAGGGTTGGTGGGGAATAGGAATAGAGGGTGAAGGAGTCCTTGAGGGCGGAGGTGAAAAGATTTGGCCTGGCATCCACCGCACACGGAACAGGCCTTGACGAAAGTGGCAACGTCTTCTTTTATGGTGGGCCACCAGAACTTAAAGCTGAATGAACATCCACAGGTGCGACCTAGACGCCGCGGGTGACAGGTGAGGCTTTCT
>NC_036839.1:23306613-23340110 GCF_002910315.2 Salvelinus sp. IW2-2015
ATCCCTACCGATCCTTGACTCGGCGATGTCATTTACAAAATAGCCTCCCACACTCTACTCAGACTGCATCCAATTTGCTATCACAGTACCATCCGTTTTGTCACCAAAGCCTCATATACTACCACCACGCGACCTATATGCTTCCTCGTGACTGGCCCCTCGCTTTCAATTCGTCTCCAAACCCACTGTCTCCAGGTCACTTATAAGTCTTTGCTAGGTAAAGCGCCCGCCTTATCTCAGCTCACTGGTCACCATAGCAACACACACCCGTAGCACGTGCTCCAGCAGGTATATTGCACTGGTCATCGCCAACTCCTACTTTGGCCACCTTTCCTCCAGAACTAATTGCAAAAATCACTGAAGCTGGAGACTTTTCTCCCTCTAACTTTAAGCATCAGCTGTCTGATCACAGCACCTGTGCACAGCCATCTGTAAATAGCCCACCCAACTACCTCATCCCCATACTGTTATATTTTTGCTCTTTTTGCACCCAGTATCTCTACTTGCACACATTCTATCACTCCAGTGTTTAATTGCTAAATTGTAATTATTTCACAACTATGGCCTATTTATTGCCTTACCTCCCTTATCTTACTACATTTGCACACATTGTGTATATATATTTCTCCATTGTGTTATTGACTGTACGTTTGTTTATCCCATGTTGTAACTCCTGTGTTTTTGTCGCACTGCTTTGCTTTATCTTGGCTAGGTCGCAGTTGTAAATGAGAACTTGTTCTCAACTGACCTACCTGGTTAAATAAAGTGAAATAAAGAAATTTAAAAAACAGCATTCTGCAGTGATACGCCATCCCATCTAGTTTGCGCTTGGTGGTACTATCATTTGTTTTTCAACAGGACAACGACCCAAAATACATCTCCAGGCTGTGTAAGGGCTATTTGACCAAGAAGTAGAGTGATGGTGCTGCATCAGATGACCTGGCCTCCACAATCACCAGACCTCAAACCTTGAGATGGTTTGGGATGAGCTGGACCGCAGAGTGAAGGAAAAGCACCCAACAAGTGCTCAGCATATGTGGTTGTCAAGGCAAAGGGCTACTTTAAAGAATATAAAATATATTTGATTTGTTTAAGATGGATTCCATATGTGTTATTTCATAGTTTGATGTCTTAATAAAGAAAAACCCTGGAGTGAGTAGTGTGGTTCCAAACTTTGGCGAATACTGAATACCTATTGATCTTAAAGAATATAACTTTATAAAACTGCCTTCTTGAGCTTAGTTCAACTGTCATACACCTTCAGAACCCAAAATAGAAGTTGGTATAACTTCCTTGTTTGTAAACAATGTTATTGTACTATATATCCTCAAAACATGGTTAAAACTGTAATTTCTCATGGATTGTCTGTTCTTGCATCCATAGCTCTGTCTAGGAATTCTAGTGTACCAAAACATTGGTGACTGCGTTGTTATTGTTTGAWCTGCAGATTGTCCCTTTAAAGAGTGTCTGCGAACATCTCAGTGATACCTGCCATGCTTAGTGGATGAGATACCATCAGCTCCATCATACACTCTTAGAAAAAAAGGTGCTATCTAGAACTTAAAACGGTTCTTCTGCTGTCCCCATAGTATAACCCTTTTGAAGAACCCTTMTTGGTCCCAGGTGAACCCTTTTGGTTCCAGGTAGAACCCTTTTGTTTTTTTTGTGAAACCCTTTCCACAGAGGYTTCTACATGGAAGTCAAGTGTTCTACCTGGAACCAAAAAGGGTTCTCCTATGGGGACAGCCGCAGAACCCTTTTGAAACCCTTTATTCTAAGAGTGTATGATTACTCTGCTATCGTCTAGTTTTGTCTTAATAATCCATCCCTATGATTACTCTGCTCCCATCTCACTATGTCTTAATAAAGGATGCTCAGGATAATGGGGCCATATGATTCTAATCAATCCTAATGTAGTCTTTTCATTCGCTGGTTTAGTTAAAGCCTGTAATGTATTGGAAATCTGTGGGTCTAATTGGTTTTCCCAAGAGCTTTGCCAAGAATTCAGTTAAGTGTGAATTGTTATATCATCCCGGCTATGAATTTCCTCTCTCAAGCTGATAGTAAGGTTGTATTTTAGTTCACAATATCTGGAGAGAGATGAATCAGAATGAGTTTTCTTTTTTTCTTTAATCTGTTTAGTTTATTTTATTTTATTTTATTCAAGCACTCACTTCCTCCCTAAATGGCAAATGCATTTTGCAGCTTCTTYCAGTAAACAAACTGAGGCTGTCCAAGGTTGTCTTGCAGGGGGCAAAAATTATCCCCATTATTTGTGGAAGAAATTGTTTTTTAAGTCCACAATGAATTATGTAAATGTCTTAAAAGGCTTTCTGCCATGTAATATGCTACTGAACACACTAAAATTATGAATCTAAGCATCCAACTGCTGCAATATTGTGTTTTACATCTAAAAATTWAAAATCCCATTTGCCTTACAATCTCCCATGTGGAGAAATCCATTTAGTAAACCCACGCTCAGGTCACATGGAGATCAGCTGGGCACTTTTGGTAGAAAATGTTATTTTTGTGTCTTTTTTCTTCTACACTAAATGACCRGCCACTCTACTGTGTGACTCCCTGTGACTCTGCTGGGAGAAGTTGTTTTGATCTGTGAAAGCGAGTGCCAAATGTCTGAAATGGCGGGCGCTGTGGCTGGGGTTGGGATCCTGGCGTGTGTCCTGGAAGGGGTAGTTTTGACTGTGCGTTGTGTTGCATTTGGATCAGTATGCTTGATGTGGCTATGGACTTGATGTGGCTACAGCATTGTCCCTCTCTGCTGGAACCCACAGGGGGCACGGGGCACGGGGCAGAAGGGAGTAGAGCAGAGGAGGCTGCCAGTAGCTGGACACAATCACAATCTTCTCAATAACTCATTCACTGCTGCTGCAAACCACAAAGCATAGGTCGTTTCTCACTAACAGACATCTGTGCCTCTTAGATGCTACTTTGTACGTTTACATTATAGGCCTACTGAAACCATATGCAAAGGTGAAATCGGTGCTGTTTGTTTCCATGACAATGTAAAGAAAGATACACTATGTTTTGTTGAACCTATAACAACACAAAATAGATCKTGACGACCATATCAGAGCAGAGGGTGTTTCCAGTGTGTTTTCAGTACATCTATTGTAACCCACTTCAATTTGAATTAGAAGTGTTCATGTTCCGAATCTCTTTATTCGATTTATTTCAGACATTACTCATGCTGCTGTCACCTTTAATTTAACTCTACTGAACACGCTGCCCCAAGAGGCCAAGAGTTTGACAGATTTATCATGTTACAATATAGTAGAGAAACAGTCTCTGTGGTCCTTAATTAACTTAACTCTCTCTCTCTCTCTCACAATTCAATTCAGTAGACTTTATTGACATGGCATGTTAAATTACTTACATTGTCAAAGTATACATATAACAAAAAATGGTGGGACCAACAATAGTAGTAATACTAATAGTAGTGGAAATGGGATTACTATTAACAGCAACTACAACAACAATATTAATGAGAATATTAATACATTAAAGCAATAGTAGTAGACGAGTCTCAACATGACTGAGAAGCCACATGACATGGTATGAAAGTCAAAACAAAAACAAAATGGGAAATATTATTGACATTACATTACAATTTTCACTCAGGTTGTGGCAGGGGGACATATATTTGGCTTTTCACCCAATACATTATTATTATTTTTTAAATTCTTTATACTGAATGATAATTTTGGGAAAGAAAYATTTCTCTTAGGTCTGATTATTTMTCACAGTGTAATAGGAAATGCAGCTCTGTCTCTACCCGTCCCCRGGAGCYGAGTGAGCACAGCCTGTCCTCTCTGGGCAGCCAAGTTTGCCTCTGATGACTGGTGTCTACAGCCAGACTGTGCTCACTGAGTCTCTATCTAGTCAGTGTTTTCCTCAGTTTTCTATCAGTCACAGTGGTCAAATTGTCTGCCACCATGTGCTGTCTGTTCAGAGCCAAATAGCATGGATGTTTACATATATTTTTTTGTAGTATCTTTCCAATAGGTGATATTTTTATTTTTGCTTTATGATGATTAGGTTGTGCCAGATTTATATATATTGTATTTTATTTTTATTTCATCTTTGTTTAACCAGGTAGGCCAGTTGAGAACAAGTTCTAATTTACAACTGGGACCTGGCCAAGATAAAGCAAAACAGTGCTACAACAACACAGAGTTACACATAAACAAACGTACGGTCAATAACACAAAATAAAATAAAAATAGAAAGATCTATGTACAGTGTGTCAATGTAGAAGATAGGGAGGTGGGCAATAACTAGGCCACAGAGGGGAAAATAATTACAATTTAGCATTAATACTGGAGTGATATAGTGCAGATGTGATGTGCAAGTAGAGATCCTGGGTTGCAAAAAGAGCAAGTGGGTAAGTAAAATATGGGGATGAGGTAGTTGGGTTGCTATTTACAGATTGGCTGTGTACAGGTACAGTGATTGGTAAGCTGCTCTGACAGCTGATGCTTAAAGTTAGAGAGGGAGATATAAGACCCAGCTTCGATGATTTGCAATTCGTTCCAGTCATTGGCAGCAAAGAACTAGAAGGAAAGGCGCCAAAGCGGTGTTGGCTTTGGGGATGACCAGTGCAATATACCTGCTGGAGCGCGTGCAGGGTGGTTTGTTCTCTGGTGACCAGTGAGCTGAGATAAGCGGGCTTTACCTAGCAAAGAATTATAGATGACCTGGAGCAGTGGGTTTGGCGACGGATATGTAGTGAGGGCCAGCCAACGAGGTCATACAGGTCGCAGTGGTGGGTAGTTATGGGGCTTTGGTGATAAAACAGATGGCACTGTGATAGACTACATCCAGTTTGCTGAGTAGAGTGTTGGGGGCTATATTTGTAAATGACATCGCCAAAGTCAAGTATCGGTAGGATAGTCAATTTTACGAGGTATGTTGCGGCATGAGTGAAGGAGGCTTTGTGTTGCGAATAGGAAGCCGATTCTAGATTTAACTTTGATTGGAGATGCTTAATGTGAGTCTGGAAGGAGAGTTTACAGTCTAACCAGACACCTAGGTTTGTAGTTGTCCACATATTCTAAGTCAGAACAATCCAGAGTAGTGATGCTAGTCGGGCGGGAGGGTGCGGGTAGCGATCGGTTGAAGAGCATGCACTTAGTTTACTAGCATTTAAAAGTAGTTGGAGGCACAGGAAGGAGTGTTGTATGGCGTTGAAGCTTGTTTGGAGGTTTAGTTAACACAGTGTCCAAAGAAAGGCCAGATGTATACAGAATGGTTTCGTCTGCGTAGAGGTGGATCAGCGAATCACCAGCAGCAAGAGCGACATAATTGATATATACAGAGAAGAGAGTCGGCTGAGAATTGAGCCCTGCGGCACCCCATAGAGACTGCCAGAGGTCCCGGACACAGGCCCTCCGATTTGACACACTGAACTCTATCTGAGAATAGTAGGCGAGGCAGTCATTTGAGAAGCCAAGGCTGTTGAGTCTGCGATAAATGCAGTGATTGACAGAGTCGAAAGCCTTGGCAGGTCGATGAAGACGGCTGCACAGTACTGTCTTTTATCGATGCGGTTATGATATCGTTTAGGACCTTGAGCGTGGCTGAGGTGCACCCATGACCAGCTCGGAAACCAGATTGCATGTGGAGAAGGTCGTGGATTCGAAATGGTCGGTGATCTGTTATTAACTTTAGAAAGGCAGGGCAGGATGTGTAGGTCTATAGCAGTTTGGGTCTAAGGTGTCTTCCCTTTGAAGAGGGGGATGACCGCGGCAGTTTCCAATCTTTAGGATCTCAGACGATACAAAGAGGTTGAATAGGCTAGTAAAGGGTTGCAAACATTTCGGCGGATCCTTTTTAGAAAGAGGGTCCAAATTGTCTAGCCCAGCTGATTTGTAGGGATCCTAATTTGCAGCTTTTTCAGAACATCAGCTGTTTGATTTGGGTGAAGGAGATGCGGGTGGGGGGTTGGGCAAGTTGCTGCAGGGGTTCTGAGATGTTGGCCGGGGTAGGGGTAGCCAGGTGGAAAGCATGGCCAGCTGTGGAAAAATGCTTATTGAATTATCGATTATTCGTAGATTTATCGGTGTTGCCAGTGTTTCCTGTCCTCAGTGCAGTGGGCAGCTGGGAGGAGGTGCTCTTATTCTCCATGGACTTTACAGTGTCCCAAACTTATTGGAATTGTGAGAGGAAGCCAATTTTTCTGAGTGTTGTCCTGAGGCTCTATGGGGTTGGTTTGGTTAGTGAATGAGCCTCAGAACAGCTGACTGAGGGAACTCTTCTTTGTTTCATCATCTTGACATTGTACGCGCTGTGTGATTAAATGTTTTTAGGGGTTGCTTGTTTTAGATGGTTGTACAATTTGATGGCAATTTCTTTCTATTCGATTGTCCGAATTCTGCTCTACAAGTGCTATTTAGAGTTTTTCTTTGCACTTGTAATACAGTCTTGCAAAAACTCTGCATGCAGTATTTCGATTGGATGTTTGCCCATTTGGTAAATTCATTATTAGAGAGGGGACCCCATACTTCGCTGCCATATATGCAATTGGTTCTAGACTTTGTCTCTCAGCTTTCACATGGCTGTACGAGCTATCTGTGTTGCTGATATCTAGTCCTAGATAGTGTGTGTCTTTTTGTTTGTTCTAATAGAACTGTGTCCAATTAGAATTTATATTTGTGATCCTGATTTCCTGACCTTTTTGGAATATCATTTATTCAAGTTTTTAGGTTAACTGTCAGAGCCCAGGTCTGACAGAACTGTGAGATGATTCTAGATCCTGCTGTAACCCCTCCTTACTGGGAGACAGTAGCACCAGGTCATCTGCGTACAGCAGACACTTGTTTCAGTGTTGTGTAGGTGACCAGGTGCTGCAGATTCTTCTGATGTTTTTGCCAATTCATTAATGTAGATGTTAAATAGTGTTGGACTTATTGTGCAACCCTGTTTCACTCCGTGTCGCTGAAGAGAGATGTCTGTTTGCTTGTTGCCAATTTTAACCGCCATACTTTGTTTTTAGGTTACATTGATTTAATAACATCATATGTTTTCCCTCAATACCATTCTTTTAGTTTATAACAATACCTCTGTGCCAAATTGAATCAAATGCTTTCTTGAAGTCTACAAAACATGAGTAGATTTTGCCATTGTTTTGTTTACTTGTTTGTCAATTAGAGTGTGGAGGGTAGTGCTGTTCCTTTTTTGTTCTTAGGGTGTGATTGTATTGCTTCAGTGTTTCCCATATTGAAGGTGTTATTTTGTTGCCTGGTTCTGTGTTTTTGATTAGATATTTTCAATTACTTCCTTAGATTTTTTGCAATCATTATCAAACCATTTTTCATGATCTATTCTTTTTGGTTTGACTCTTATATTTATTCAAGATTAGCCAAGGAGGCTAATTTGTCAAATATAAAGTTTATGTCCAAATGGCCAAATGTACACATTCATTGCTGTAGGAGAATGTTAAGGCTAAAAAGTTGCCCAAGAGAGATTTGATTTTTGCTACTAATTGCTTTTTTAGTAGATTTCTGTACTGTTTGCACTCCATCTATAGGCCTGTTTAGTACCATGTATTTATTGGGCTGTGATGCTTCATGGTTGGATTCCACTTTCTCGATAACTGGTGGTCTGAGAGAGGTGTGTGTGGGAAGGGAAAGGTTGTTGTTCTCCTGTAGGTGTTTATCCCCATGACTGTTAATAGTGTCTAGTTCTTCTGCTTTTCTAGCATTGAGGTCTCCACAGACCAGTACGTTGCCTTGGGCCTGAAAGTGACTCCCCCTCTAGAATGGAGAAMCTRTCTTCATTGAAGTAGGGTGACTGAGGGGTGAATGTATGCGGCACAGAGGAAGACAGCCTCTGTTGATTTTTAACCAGATAAAGAATTCTACTGTTTTAATCAATTCGATTGAATGAGTTAGTTCAGATTCATACCATATTAGCATTCCCCCTGAGTCTCTGCCRTGTGTGATTCCTTTTKATTTGGTGATTCCTTAATTGTAATTGATAATTTTGTGATTCCTTTTAAATCTCTCTCATTCCCTACTTTATTCCTCTCTTTCAGCCCTGAGTCCTTGGATCACTATATTCTCCCACCCGGATGTGAGAGACTACTCTCAACTGACCCTTGACCTGACCAGGAATGAGTTGATAGTGGGGGCAAGGTAAGAATGCATTCCTTAATGTATCCCTTATTCATGTGTTCATTTATCCCATATTCATTTGTTCATTTATCCCTTATTCAGTTGTTAATTTATCCCTTATTCATGTGTTCATTTATTCCTTATTCATGAGGTAATTTACTCCTTATTCATGTGTTCATTTATCCCTTATTCAGGTGTTCATTTATCCCTTATTCATGTGTTCATTTATCCCTTATTCAGTTGTTTATTTATCCCTTATTCYTGTGTTCATTCATTCCTTTTTCATGAGGTAATTTACTCCTTATTCATTTGTTAATGTACCCTTAAATTCATTTGTTAATTTACCCCTTATTCATTCCTTAATTTATCCCTTATTCATTTGTTCATTGAGCCCTTATACATGTGTTAATGTACCCTTATGCAAAACACTCTGCCTGGTCCTATACTGCACTGCTGCTGAAAATTGGAGATGAATCATTTAAAAGTGATAATCATGTATCAGTGTCGTGTTTTTTTAATGAGCATGGCTGTCATTCATATTCCATTCAATATTCCATTCAATGTAACATTGATAGGTTTAGGCTACTACATGATACTCTAATTTTCCCTATACCCATCATGAGATTGCTACAACCTAGCCTATAAATGAAAGTTTACAACGTAGGTGCACAGGTCGAATGAAATATTAGAGTAATCAAGGTGACATTGACACATTCAATACCACCTTGCACACTCTTGCCGGCATCTAGCTGATCTAGGATGTAATCATTAGTCCAACAGTTGCAAAAGAGAGTTTCTATTGGACAAATTCAGGTATGTTTATCCCCTTTTGGTTCCGTTTGGTTCCGTTTAAGCAATGTTTTTCAAKAGAATCTGTTTGAATGGATAAACCCCTGATCATATCATAACCGCTAACCACTATATACAGCCTACATCGTTGTCACCATATTAGCTAATGTCATGGTCAACATAGCTACTAGAACTAATGCGTTACTAAACCAGCTACAATCATGCAGTACAGTCAGTATGCAGTTTAGTAGTTACACCGGCGGTCCCAGTGATAATAAATTAATAAAACCAAAAGCTTACCTTGACTTGGAAGACTTCCAATGTTGGCTAGCCATAGCCAGCTAGCTAACATAGCTTATATCTCTGTTTGAGTCGGCTAAACTAGTTAGCTGTATTTGCTAGCTAAGTGAAAGTGAAAAAATACTATGAAATACAGCTAGCTCTCTCTCTTGCTTCTCCTTCATTTTTAAAGAAATTKATTTATTCGAAACTGTTCAACTATTGTCTTTCTCTCTCTGAGTCAACTACTCAACACRTTTTATCCACTGCAGTGCTAGCTAGCTATAGCTTATGCTTTCAGTACTAGATTAATTCTCTGATCCTTTGATTGGGTGGACAACATGTCAGCTCATGCTGCAAGAGCTCTGATAGATTGATGGGCGTCCTCTGGAAGTTGTAATAATTGCTGCGTAAGTCTATGGAAGGGGTTGAGAACCATGAGCTCCCTAGGTTTTGTATTGAATTCAATGTACCCAGAGGAGGACAGAAGKTAGCTGTCCTCCGGCTACACCATGGTGATACCCTACAGAGTGCTGTTGAGGCTACAGTAGATATTCATAGCAAAACAGTGTGTTTTTATCAACTATTTGGTGACGTGAATATATTTAGTATAGTTTCAATATTTTTATTTTTATGAAATTCACTGYGGAGTATAGTCCTCCCCTTCTTCCTCTGAGGAGCCTCCACTGTAATATATAGTCTTTTGAGGCTTGTTGYATAGGGCCTGGTGTGGAGTTTGGCAGTTGGAGTATTTGAAACGACTTCAAGTTTCAGAGAGTTCTTATGTGACTACAAAATATCAGTGCCCTGAGTTGAACTCACTGTAAGAAAAAAAACACACGTAACTGCCACGTAAACTAAGTGTTTATTACYTTTATAACTGTTTAAACTAACTGTTATTTCCTCTCTCTGTTGATTCTACACAGAAACTTCCTCTTCAGATTGAGCCTCAACAATGTGTCTCTCATCCAGGTAAGCTGAGCTTCCAACCCACCTCGTCCTCTCCTCTCCCCTATCCATGTGTGTGTGTGTGGTCCACTGGTGGATAACAACCCACGCTCATCCGTCCGCAGCCAGTGTTCCTCTTTTACTGGGCTCCCAGACCTGCCTCTCTTCTCCTCCTGTACTCCTCTGGTCTGCTGCTCCTCTCTGTAACGTTCCTGGCAGCAGTCAGACAGCGTTGGCTTGCTGTTATTGATTCTGTGGGTTGGGACTGGAGTGTTTTCAGCTCCTTGAATGAGGTGGGATGGAGAAAGAGTGTGATTAATTGTGTGCATGAGTGTGTGCGTGCGTATAATATACGTGTGTGTGTCTGTGTTGACGTGTATCCTTGCCTGCCTGTGTGCGTGWTTCCCTCTACTTCAGTCCGGTCTCAGGTGGGTGGAGAGGCATGTCTCCATGGTAATGTGATGTCTTTATGGAGGTAGCTACWMTTACATTTTACATTGACATTTTAGTCATTTAGCAGACAGAGCGACTTACAGTAGTGAGTGCATACATTTTCATACTTTTTTCGTACTGGTSCCCCGTGGGAATCYAACCCACAACTCTGGCGCTGCAAGAGCCATGCTCTACCAATTGAGTTACAGTGGGCCTACTGTACTGAAGGCTCAGGTGGTGATATGGGACCGGTCTAAAAGTTGTAGAGCTTGTTAGTGTACACCAGACACACTAAACACCTTGGGTTCAAATACAGTACCAGTCAAAAGTTTGGGCACACCTACTCATTCAAGTTTTTATTTTATTTTATTTTTTAAACTATTTTCTACATTGTAGCCACCCTTTGCCTTGATGACAGCTTTGCATACTCTTGGCATTCTCTCAACCAGCTTCATGAGGAATGCTTTTCCAACAGTCTTGAAGGAGTTCCCACATATGCTGAGCACTTGTTGGCTGCTTTTCCTGTGGTCCAACTCGTCTCAAACCATCTCAATTGGGTTGAGGTCMGGTGATTGTYGAGGCCAGGTCATCTGAAGCAGCARCATCACTCTKCTTCTTGGRCAAATAGCCCTTACACAGCCTGGAGGTGTGTTGGGTCATTGTCCTGTTGAAAAAAAARMATATTCCCACTAAGCGCAAACCAGATGGYATGGCGTATCGCTGCAGAATGCTGTGGTAGCCATGCTGGTTAAGTGTGCCTTGAATTCTAAATAAATCCCAGACAGTGTAACCAGCAAAGCAATCCCACACCATTACACCACCCCTTCCATGCTTCACGGTGGGAACCACACATGCGGAGATCACCCGTTCACCTACTTTGCGTCTCACAAAGACACGGCGGTTGGAATATGGACTCATCAGACCAAAGGTCTAATATCCATTGCTCGTGGTTCTTGGCCCAATCAAGTCTCTTATTGGTGTCCATTAGTAAGGGTTTCTTTGCAGCAATTCGACCATGAAGGCCTGATTCACGCAGTCTCCTCTGAACAGTTGACATTGAGATGTGTCTGTTACTTGAACTCTGTGAAGCTTTTATTTGGGCTGCAATCTGAGGTGCAGTTAAATGAARTTATCCTKTGCAGCAGAGGTAACTCTGGGTCTTCCTTTCCTGTGGAGGTCCTCATGAGAGCCAGTTTCATCATAGAGCTTGATGGTTTTTGTGACTGCACTTGAAGAAACTTTCAAAGTTCTTGAAATGTTCCACATTGACTGACCTTCATGTCTTAAAGTAA
Organism: Salvelinus sp. IW2-2015; assembly: GCF_002910315.2. Lineage (NCBI taxonomy): Eukaryota > Metazoa > Chordata > Actinopteri > Salmoniformes > Salmonidae > Salvelinus > Salvelinus sp. IW2-2015. The sequence goes on from NC_036839.1 coordinate 23,318,486, forward strand.
TGATGGACTGTCGTTTCTCTTTGCTTATTTGAGCAGTTCTTGCCATAATATGGACTTGGTCTTTTACCAAATAAGGCTATCTTCTGTATACCACKCCTACCTTGTAACAACACAACTGATTGGCTCAAACGTATTAAAAAGGAATGAAATTCCACAAATGAACTTTTAACAAGGCACACATGTTAATTGAAATGACTACCTCAAGAAGCTGATTGAGAGAATGCCAAGTGTGTGCAAAGCTGTCATCAAGACAAAGAGTGGCTACTTTGAAGAATCTCAAATATAAATATATTTTGATTTCACACTTTTCACTCCATGACTCTATATGTATTATTTCATAGTTTTGATGTCTTCACTATTATTCTACAATGTAGAAAATAGTACCACTGAAGAAAAAACCTTGAATGAGTAGGTGTGTCCAAACTTTTGACTGGTACTGTACAGTACTGTAGTTTAAAAAAAATCAAATACTACAGCTGTACTGGCCTGGCGAGATGGAACGCTCAAAGTATTTGAAAGAAGATGAATACTCTTTGAACCCAGGTCTGCCTAATACTAGAAGAGGAAAGAGGTTGAGTGAGATGAGTGAAGGCTGTATGTTTGGCCTGATTCTACAGCACTATAGCACTACAGCCTATTCTACTACACTGAGATGTGTGTATGAAAGCGTGTCACCACCCAGTCTTGGGATTCTCTGACAAAGTGCTCTTTCAGAACAGTCACAGCATAGTGACATAATATGTGAGCAGCTGCCACCAGTGTGCCAAAGTCAATGTCAATGTGGGCTTTGTTTTGGTGCTCTTGTTGTCTTGTTTTTGAATGTGGAAGAGGACTGGGGTTCGTAGGGTTTACGTTTGTTTAATCTGAGTTTCACCAACTGAGTTCCTCTACTCTGTAAAACGGTTCTGGCAGTCCTGAATCAAACGCCCATCTTTCAACATCTATATCCCACTTTCATGGCATACACACAGACGCACGCACACAGACACACATACTTTCTTGGCTTTTCTTGAGCTGGGGGATAAACAAAGTGGCTCCCTCTTCGTTCTGTTCTAACTGGAGGTGTCGCTAGGCGTCCAAATCGACGAGTACAGAACATTGCTGCTGCCCACTTAATAGGAGGAGAGGATCTGAGCCTGCCAGTATGCCTAAACAGATGAAAGAGATGGAAGGACGCTGCTTCAAACTACCCCTCCCCCTCCTCTCCTGCCTGTTAGCCTGTTAACCAGTAACCACCCCTGCAAAGCAGGAGAGAGCGATACAACCCAATCCTGGGGGACCACAGTGTTGGCTGGCTTCAGCCCTGCTAAATCTGCACAATCACACAGACCTGAAATGGAGSTCATGTATTGAAATGGGGTGAAAGTCAGTCTACGTTACCTTCTGTCCTCTAGTTTGAAATGAGTCACTGATTGGTTGAGAAGTAACTGGAGCAAGTATCAACCACAAAGCAGTATTCTGTGTTGCAGACCTATTCATATACTGAACAAAAATATAAACGCAACATGTAAAGTGTTGGTCCCATGTTTCATGAGCTGAAATAAAAAATCCCCAAAAGCTTATTTCTCTCATAATTCTCTCTATAAATTTGTTTATATCCCTGTTAGTGAGAATTTCTCTTTTACCAAGATAATCCATCCACCTGACAGGTGTGGCATATCAAAATGCTGATTAAACAGCATGATCATTACACAGGTGCACCTTGTGCTGGGGACAATAAAAGGCTACTTATGTCTCAAGTTTTGAGGGAGTGTGCAATTGGCATGCTGACTGCAGGAATGTCCACCAGAGCTGTTGCTAGATTAATTGAATGTTCATTTCTCTACCATAAGCTGCTTCCAATGTCGTTTTAGAGAATTTGGCAGTGCGTCCGACCGGCCTCACAACCGCAGACCACGTGTCACCACGCCAACCCAGGACCTCCACATCCAGCTTCTTCACCTCTGGGATCGTCTGTAGGAGGGTGCTGAGGAGTATTTCTGTCTGTAATAAAGCCCTTTTGTGAGGAAAAACTTATTCTGATTGGCTAGGCCTGGCTCCCCAGTGGGTGGGCCTCCTGCCCAGTCATGTGAAATCCGTAGATTAGGGCTTAATTTATTTATTTATATTGACTTGAATTCCTTATATGAACTGTTACTCAGTGTTACTTTGCCATTTTTGCATGTTGCGTTTATATTTTTGTTCATTAAACATTTTGATGGAAGTCCCGTCTTTATCCAAGCAGACCCATTATCACTGTAACCACATCCCTCCTCTCACCGTCCCTACCTCTCTCTCTCCCTACCTCTCTCTCTCTCTCTCTCTCTCTCTATTTTATCTATAGCTCCCTTACTCTCTCATTCTCCCCCACCTTACCTCCCATCCACACACCCTATTTCCTTCCTTCTTTCCTTCTCTCTCTCTCTCTCTCTCMCTCTRTTTCTCGCTTTTTTCCACCTCCCTTTCTCTGTGATGCTATTAGAGTCACCCTGTGTGTTGCCTGGAGGACTATAGGGCCCAGTACCCTGCCCTGAACTTAGTCACTGTTACTAGCAGGCTACCTCCCAGTAGTCTACCCTGCACCTTAGAGACTGCTACCCTATACAGAGTCATTGAACACTGGTCACTTTAATGTTTACATACTGTTTTACCCACTTCATATTTATATTCTATATTGTATTCAAGGCTCATCCTATATAAATACTGCTGTAAACACCGTTTCTATTCGTATACTGTCCATACTGTCTATACACACATTATATATCAATAAGATGGTGCTGGAGAAAAGCAGACGTTTTTACGTGGCTGAACACGACACTATCAACATACAGCTGGCAGGTTATACGCTGCACCGGCAGGATAGAACAGCGGCGTCTGGTAAGACAAGGGGCCGGCGGACTATGTATTTTGTAAATAACAGCTGGTGCACGATATCTAAGGAAGTCTCGAGCTGTTGCTCGCCTGAGGTAGAGTATCTCATGATAAACTGTAGACCACACTACCTACATAGAGTTTAATCTGTATTTTTCGTAGCTATTTACATACCACCACAGTCAGAGGCTGGCACTAAGACAGCAATGAATGAGCTGTATTCCACCATAAGCWAACAAGAAAACGCTCACCCAGAGGCGGCGCTCCTAGTAGCAGGGGACTTTAATGCAYGGAAACTTAAATCTATCTTACTAAATTTCTATCAGCATGTTAAATGTGCAACCAGAGGAAAAAAAACTCTGGACCACCTTTACTCCACACACAGAGACACATACAAAGCTCTTCCTCGCCCTCCATTTGGCAAATCTGACCATAGTTCTATTCTCCTGATTCCTGCTTACAAGCATACATTTAAGCAGGAAGCACCAGTGACTAGATCAATAAAAAAGTGGTCAGATTAAGCAGATGCGAATTTACAGGACTGTTTTGCTAGCACAGACTGGAATATGTTCCGGGAATCCTCCGATGGCATTGAGGAGGACARCACATCAGTCATTGGCTTCATCAATAAGTGCATCGATGACGTCGTCCCCACAGTGACTGTACGTACATATCCCAACCAGAAGCCATTGATTACAGGCAACATCCGCACTGAGCTAAAGGCTAGAGTTGGCGCTTTCAAGGGGCGCGACTCTAACCTGGAAGTTTATAAGAAATCCCGCTATGCCCTCCGACGAACCATCAAACAGGCATAGCGTCAATACAGGACTAAGATCAAATCGTACTACGTCGGCTCTGAAGCTCGTCGGATGTGGCAGGCACTTGCAAACCATTACAGACTACAAAGGGAAGCACAGACGAGAGCTGCTCACTGACACGAGCCTACCAGACGAGCTAAACTAGTTCTATGATCGATTCGAGGCAAATAACACTGAAACATGCATGAAAGCACCAACTGTTCTGAAGGATTGTGTGATCATGCTCTCTGCAGCCGATATGAGTAAGACCTTTAAACAGGTAAACATTCACAAGGCTGCAGGGCCAGATGGATTACCAGGACTTGTACTCCGAGCATGCACTGACCAACTGGCAAGTGTCTTCACTGACATTTTCAACCTCTCCCTGTCCGAGTCTGTAATACCAACATGTTTGAAGCAGACCACCATAGTGCCTGTGCCCAAGAACATGAAGGTAACCTGCTTAAATGACTACTCACGTCTGTAGCCATGAAATGCTTTGAAAGGCTYGTCATGGCTCACATCAACACCATTATCCCAGAAACCCTCAACCCATTTTAATTTGCATACAGATCCACAGATGARGCAATCTCTATTGCATCTGGACAAAAGGAACACCTATGTGAGAATGCTATTAATTGACTACAGATCAGCGTTCAACACCATAGTGCCTTCAAAGCTCATCACTAAGCTAAGGACCCTGGGACTAAACACCTCTCTCTGCAACTGGATCCTGGACTTCCTGACGGGCCGCCCCAAGGTGGTAAGGGTAGGTAACAACACATCCGCCACGCTGATCCTCAACACAGGGGCCCCTCAGGGGTGCGTGCTCAGTCCCTTCCCGTACTCCCTGTTCACTCATGACTGCCCTGCCAGGCACGACTCCAACACCATCATTAAGTTTGCTGATGACACAACAGTGGTAAGCCTGATCACAGACAACGATGAGACAGCCTATAGGGAGGAGATCAGAGAACTGACCGTGTGATGCAAGGACAACAACCTCTCCCTCAACATGATCAAGACAAAGGAGATGATTGTGGACTACAGGAAAAGGAGGACCGAGCACGTCCCCATTCTCATCGACGGGGCTGTAGTGGAGCAGGTTGAGAGCTTCAAGTTCCTTGGCGTCCACATCACCTACACACTAACATGGTCCAAGCACACCAAGACAGTRGTGAAGAGGGCATGACAAAACCTATTCCCCCTCAGGAGACTGAAAACKTTTGGCATGGGTCCTCAGATCCTCAAAAGGTTTTACAGCTGCACCATCGAGAGCATCCTGAAGGTCGTATCACTGCCTGGTATGGCAACTGCTCGGCRTCCGACCGCAAGGCACTACAGAGGTTAGAGGGTACGGCCCAGTACATCAACGGGGCCAAGCTTCCTCTAAACCTCTAWACCAGGCGGTGTCAGAGGAAGGCCCTAAAAATTGTCAAAGACTCCAGCCACCCTAGTCATGGACTGTTCTCTCTGCTACCAAACGGCAAGCGGTACTAGAGAGCCAAGTCCAGGTCCAAGAGGCTTCTAAACATCTTCTACCCCAAAACATCTAACCAAATGGCTACCCAGACTATGCATTGCCCACCCCCCCTTCTACGCTGTTGCTACTCTCTGTTATTATCTATGTATAGTCACTTTAATAACTCTACCTACATGTACATATTACCTCAATTACCTCGACATCGGTGCCTCCGCACATTGACTCTGTACCGGTACCCCTTGTATATAGCCCTGCTATTGTTATTTACTGCTGCTCTTTAATTATTTGTTATTCTTATTACTTTTTTTCTTTTTAGGTATTTTCTRAATCTACAMTGTTGGTTAAGGGCTTGTAAATAAGCATTTCACTGTAACGTCTACATCTGTGTATTCGGCGCATGTGACAAATACTATTGTATTTTATGTTTTTTGCAACTGCACTTGAAGAAACTTTCAAAGTTCTTGAAATTTTCCGCATTGACTGACCTTCATGTCTTAAATTAATGATGGACTGTCATTTCTCTTTGCTTATTTGAGCTGTTCTTGTCGTAATATGAACTTGGTCTTTTACCAAATAGGGCTATCTTCTGTATACTGATTGGATCAAATGCATTAAGAAGGAAAGAAATTCCACAAATTAACTTTTAACAAGGCACACCTGTTAATTGAAATGCATTCCAGGTAACTACCTCATGAAGCTGGTTGAGAGAATGCCAAGAGTGTGCAAAGCTGTCATCAAGGCAAAGGGTGGCTACTTTGAATTTGTTTAACACTTTTTCGGTTACTATATGAATCCATTTGTGTTATTTCAAAGTGTTGATGTCTTCACTATTATTCTACAATGTAGAAAATAGTAAAAATAAAGAAAAATAATAAGCGACACCTGGAGGGGGTGGAGACAAGCACAAGGACAGGTGAAACAGATCAGGGCTTGACAGTAGTACACAGCGTTGTACGAGATCTTCAGTTTCTTGGCAATTTCTCTCATGGAATAGCCTTCATTTCTCAGAACAAGAATAGACTAACAAGTTCTTCAGAAGAAAGTTCTGTTTCTCAAACTAGACACTCTAATTGTCTTGTCCTTTGCTCAAGTTGTGCACGGGGCCTCCCACTCCTCTTTCATATTCTAGTTTAAGCCAGTTTGCGCGTGTTCTTGTGAAGGGAGCATATTAACATGCAACCAGCGTTGTACGAGATCTTCAGTTTCTTGGCAATTTCTCGGATGGAATAGCTTCATGGGTTCTCAGAACAAGAATAGACTGACAAGTTTCAGAAGAAAGTTCTTTGTTTCTAGCCATTTTGAGCCTGTTATTGAACCCACAAATGCTAATGCTCCAGATACTCAACTAGTCTAAAGGCCAGTTTTTTTGCTTCTTTAATCAGAACAAGAGTTTTCATCTGTGCTAACATAATTGCAAAAGGGTTTTCTAATAATCAATTAGCCTTTTAAAATGATCAACTTGGATTAGCTAACACAACGTGCCATGGGAACACAGGAGTGATGGTAGCTGATAATGGGCCTCTGTACGCCTATGTAGATATTCCATAAAAAATCAGCAGTTTCCAGCTACAATAGTCATTTACAACATTAACAATGTCTACACTGTATTTCTGATCAATTTGATGTTATTTTAATGGACAAGAAAATGTGCTTTTCTTTCAAAAACAAGATAATTTCTAAGTGACCCCAAACTTTTGAAAGGTGGTGTATGTATATTTTGTAATATTCGGGACTCTGACATTGCTCGTTCTAAAATGTCTTAATTTGTTTGTTTTCCTTTTTTTTCTCGATTTTTGTCTATGGTTAGGTATTACTTCACTTTTGGAGCTAGAGATATATGCATTTCGCTGAACCTGCAATAACATCTGCAAAATATGTGTATACGACCAATAAAAGTTTATTTGATTTTATAATGGAGAGAGAGAGACAGTGACAGAGCTCACCTCTCCATGCCAAACACGAAGCACCTGGCAGGCGAGATCAGTAGGACAGACCTAGCTCTTCCCTGTGCTGTGCTAGGGTGGGGTGGGGGGGTGAGGGGAGTACGGATGCTTCTGTGGCTTTGAGGGCATGCCCAGGCCATTCTAGCAGACACCTGTGAGAACACCTGTCATTGCCATTAGTGGGCAGGCAAGCATGGAGGGGAGAGGGGGAGAGGGAAGGTGAGAAAGAGGAACAGAGAGAGGGAGGGAGGGGAGAGAGATGGGAGGAGAGGAAAGAGCGAGAGGGAGAGAAAGAAGAAGAGAGGGAAGTCTTTCTTTCACCACAGTCCAACTAAGCATTCCCCATCTGGCCTTCTGGACAGCCCAACACACACCTAACCCAGCATGACACCTAACCTGCACAGGACACATCCATGGAATGCCTTCAAAAGGTCTGAATGGATTTTATAGCCCGCCTCTCTTGTCTTTATGGAGGAGTAGCTACTTCTGCCAAACTGCAGAAATCTAAAGAATTTTCCCTGATACCGATAGAATGCACCCACACACACACACACACACACACACACACACACACACACACACACACACACAACACACACACACACACACACAACACACACACATCACACACACCCAACAAAACCACACCACACACACACACACACACACACACACACACACACACACACACACACTTGGAGCTCTCAGCTCTGTGTGTATAGAGAGTCTGAGCTGGTAGGTGTTGTGGAGGGGTATATAAATTAATGATCTCCTTTGTCATCTAAACAACACATACACACACATGCACGCACACACATAGGAGGTGGACCGTCCGATGGGATCACTGTGTCCTTCTCAGGTAAAAAACAAGGACACTGAACATCTGAGACTGTCGGTCAGTTCTCTTCTCCTGGAAAGTATCTCACCCCCCCCCCCCCCCCCCGCTTCTCTCTTTCTGTGTTTCTCTCTTCTCCATCTCGCCCCCTCTCTCTGTAGGGGCCGAGAGGATATGTGGATTATGTAGGGTGAGGGGGAATGTGATTTTCTGATTGAGTCCCACCCACACACTCTGTCCTCTTGGCCCCTGCTGAAAGTATGTTTCTGTGATGTAGACTGCCTGCTCCACCAGTGGGCCTGCTCACAGGAACAATAAAACAGCAGAAAGCGGGAGGGAGAGAGAGCGACAGAGAGAGACTGTTTCCTTCATCTGCGTTCCTTTTTTAGTGTTTGTTTCCCTTTGGAGCATGTCATTCAGATAGGCCAGATGTCTCTGTGTAGGTACTACAGGCAGGTACAGTATTTAGAGTTTTTGTCTTCTTTTGATCTGGAAAGTCTGGTCTGTGCTTCCGTCGCTTCACGTTGAGGTGATGGTCTGGTCAGTTTGCTTATTTTTACCAAGAATACCACACTTTCTGCCTTGTCTTCTCACTGCTTGTAGCTCAAAGCCCACTCACTCACACATTCCTTCATGCAGTGGTGGAAAAAGTACTCAATTCTCCTACTTGAGTAAAAGTAAAGATACCTTAATAGAAAATATACCTTAATAGATATCTTAATAGAAAAGTGAAAGTCACCCAGTAAAATACTACTTGAGTAAATGTCTAAAAGTATTTGGTTTTAAATATGCTTAAGTATCAAAAGTAAATGTAGTAATTTTAAATTCCTTATATTGTAGTGAAGTTGTCAAAATATAAATAGGCCAAAAAACTACTTAAGTAGTACTTTAAAGTATTTTTACTTAAGTACTTTACACCATTGCCTTCATGTTACYTAGGGCATGACAGTGGCTGTATAATGTCGTCTTCATACAACCACATGTCAGTATAGTGTGGTAAGTGGGAGTTACAGAGCATGCGATATCTTCTGGCTTGACTTGACCCTATAGCCTACTGGTGTAGGAGAAGTCAGGGATGGGAATGTCGTTCCACTGACATGGATAGAGAGAGGGGTTTGTGATTCTAGGTGGGAGATGGGAGAAGAGGTGAGGAGATTAGGAGTTTGTGAATGTAGGTTGGAGATGGAGGGAGACGGGAGAAAGGGATGTAGGATTTGTGAGTGGGGGTTGAAAATGAAGGGAGATGGGAGAGAGGGATGAAGGGTTTTTGAATGAAGGTTGGATGTTGGAGATGGAGTGAGATGGAGCGAGAGGGGGAAAAGGAGAGGTGAGAAGGTGTGTTTAGGCCAGCTGAGCTTCCTTGTGAGAGGTAATAGTTGAGCTCCGCAGGGTTGGAATGTAAACAGCCTGGGCCTGCCGGAGCATACAGTTCAGAGGGAGATACAGCCCTCTACAGCCAGCAGAACCAACCTCACAATCTGTCTCTATCACCATCCCTTTATTCATCTATACCTCTACATCTCTATCCCTCTATAACTCTATAACTCATTCCACATCTCTCTCTTTCTAGAACTAAACTCTCCCTCTCCCCTACCCTCCCCTCTTTCTCTCCCCCTCTCCCCTCCCCTCTCTCTCACTCTCTCTCTAGAACGAAACTCTCCCCTCCATCTCTCTCTCTCTCTCTCTGTCCTCTCTCTAGAACTAAACTATCCATCTTAGTCTTTCTCTACTTGCTCTCTATATCTCTCTCTCCAACCAAACTTCCTTGAAATTGATAATACATACTTCAACCCATCAGGGTACCTTAACCTAGCCCTGCCATGCCGCTAATAGCACAGCCTTGGGGACGTTAATTTGTTTTCCAAGTCAAACTGCAGGCCAACTAAGACGTACTGTTTTCTCAGCTTCACTCTTCAGCCAGCTTGTCCTCTCAATCGTCCACTGAGTGTCTTTTTGGGTCAAGAGTCACTCTGTCCCACGTGACTGGAATGAAAATTCCAGTGAGATTTTTTTCCAAACATGGAGGGGAAGGTAGTTATTTTATCCTAATCTCCTTTTTTTTTTTGACAACTGGGGTTTTGTGTTCTCTAGTTCAGTTTAGTCTGATCTCTTGAATGTTCCTCAAGGGGAATTTGTTTGCATTATAAAAAGTAATGACAAATATTGAATTGGAGAGTCGGGTATCTACATGATATTTACACATGTGGATGGCAACTGAGATGATCTATTCTGAGGTGCATACCTCAGAGATGTTGTTCACCCACCTGAACCATTCWTTCAGATGATTAGAGTGCAGTGAAAGAGAAAGAGAGAGAGAGAGAGAAAGGCTGTTGAAGTCTTCAGAGCGGTAAATAAAGTGTTTAGTTCAACTTGTATTTCTGTCTCTTTAAGCTCCGAAAGACACACATTTAGTCTGACCCGGTGGCTCTCATGTTGAATTGCATTCTTCCGTTCGGCAGAGCATAGCAGCTGCCATTTCTGATGATTGTTTTCCTCCTCTGTAAATGTAAGGAAGGTATTGCAGGGAGTTTTTTTGTGATTATCTCTTTCCTTTTAAAAATACAGGGTAGTGTGCCCATTCTCTCCCCCAAATGCCCCAATTTCAATAACCATTATCCCAAATATCAGGCAGACGTTTTGTTTGGGAGTAGCGAGAAAGAAATCCATTCAGGTCAATTTCTCTCTGTTGTTGTCCTTATTTTCCACAAAATACTTTTCAGTTTCTACAGATAATGTTTTAGAGCATCTTGAGAAACGGGTAACCTTGTGCACTGCTGAGACCCAGATCTGTCCTCAGACCAGTCATTAACAAGGTCCTGTTTAAAGAAGCTAGAGAGGACTCTCAATTTGCTGGACCCAGACCAGTTTGGCCCCAGTTGGCCAACGGTATGTCCCATGGCTCTTCCCAAACACCAGGGCTCTTTCTCAATTKATCTTTCCACAATTCCTCACTTACTCTTTCTAACCTTCCCAACTGTATTGAAGGTCCAAGGTCCCTTCCCACAGACCTTCTCCTACAATGCCTTTTGGGAAGAGGTGATGCAAGAAGATGCGTGGAATTGAGGAAAGATTAATTGAGAAAGAGCTCTGGCCTTATAGAATCAGATGTGACTGACTGAGTCATAAGGAAGCTGAAAGCTGTTGTCGGTCATTGGGGGAAAGCCTTGTTTGACTTGCTGGTATTGTTCTGTCCCAGGATGCATTGTTTTGGGCTTTGAGGACCAAGGTCAGGGGAGTAGAGGTGACCTCTGAACTATATCTTKCCCAAACAACAGGATGTTTTCTCATAAAACTCCCTAGTCAACAGAGGTTTGTGGGAAACTCTTTAGGCTCGAGAAGGAAAATAAATTATTTTCTCTTGTTTAGATTTACTTACTTATTTAAACTTCTTGAAGTAGTTTGTTGAAGGACGGAGAAGAACAAAATGAAAGCTTGTTGTTTGAAAACATCTTGACATGAAGATGCAAAGACTGAAAGGTATCAAATCCAAATAAAATAAATGTCACATGCGCCGAATACAACAACTGTAGACTTTACCGTGAAATGCTTACTTATGAGCCCTTTTCCAACAATACAGTTAAAAAGTAAGAAAATGAGCAAATAGACTAAAACAATATATTAACACAAAATAAAAATAACTTGGATATATACAAGGAGTACAGAGTCAGTGTACTGGGGTGCGAGGTTGTTGGGATMATTGATTGAGGTAATATGTACATGTAGGTTTGGTTAGGTGATTGATTGAAGTACTATGTTAACATGTAGGTTTGGTTAGGTGATTGATTGAAGTACTAATGTACATGTAGGTTTGGTTAGGTGATTGATTGAAGTACTATGTACATGTAGGTTTGGTTAGGTGATTGATTGAAGTACTATGTACATGTAGGTAGGAATCCAGTCTTTCACAGGCACAAATATGAATTGCGTTGGTGTAAGTCTTGCCCATAGCCATACGGTGTATTTTGGAGTTATATTATTCACTTTCTGGTGTCCTCATCAACAATGCCCATCACAAACAACTGTACATTATGACAGTGGACAGTGGGCAGTCTGGTATTATAAAGACAGTAGAGGAGGGTCAAAATATGGCTGATGCATTACATGTATGTGTGTCTTGAGATTCCCTAATTAGATGTTCACACCCTGCAGTTGTCCTCAGAAGTAAAGCACCTAGCTCCAGCCCCAGCTCCAGCCCCAGCTCCTGCCCCAGCTCCTGCCCCAGCTCCAGCCCCAGCTCCAGCCCCAGCTCCTGCCCCAGCTCCTGCCCCAGCTCCTGGCCCCAGCTTCCAGCCCAGCTTCACTTGCCCCAGCCCTGCCCCACTCCAGCCCCAGCTCCTGCCCCAGCTCCTCCCAGCTTCCAGCCCCAGGCTCCAGCCCAAGCCAGCCCTGGCTCCCCAGCTCCTCTGCCCCCACGCTCCAGCCCCCAGCTCCCAGGCCCAGCTCCAGTCCCCAGCTCCAGCCTGTCCAGCTGTACCCGGAGTTTGATTGAGTCACGCCTGATATCATTCATCCAGACTCATGATCACATTTTCCTGCTGCAATTTCAAAAGAGATTGAATAATTGATGTGGTCTTTGTCAGAATGGGAGGATAATCTGTGCCTACAGAGCCAGATAGGGACAAGTCATCTGCTAATGTCTCACAGAGGACCAGGCGTGTTGGTGTGTGTGTGTGGGTTTGGTGTGTGTCGGTGTTGTGTGTGTGTGTGGTGTGTGTGTGTGTGTGTGTGTGTGTGTGTGTGTGTGTGTGTGTGTGTGTGTGGTGTGTGTGTGGTGTGTGTGTTGTCATCGTGTGTGTGTTGTGTGTGTGTGTGTGGTGTCGTGTGTCTGTGAGAAGAGTCGCGTGCGGTGTGGTGCTTTGCGAGTGTATGTGTGTGTGCTGTAGGGGATGATATCCAAGATGGTGCAGCTAATCAAGGAGACGGCCCAGCCGGCCTGTTTCTGCCTCATCTCTCCTCTGATGTAGAGTAATGGCCTGTAGGAGACTGTAGGAGCCACCACTGGGGCAGAGAGGAGCTATTGTGCACCACACTCACAGATTAAAGTCATCATTCACCCACTCTTACTGGATAGGATACTGCCCCTAGCCCCCTTCACAAGGATGCTGAGGGAGCTGGGAGTTGCTACAGATGTACAGGAGTGGTGATAGAATGGTGTTCTCAGATGGTTTACTGTCCCCTCTATCTCTTTCTCCATTTRTCTCTCTCCGCATCGCTCTCTCCCACTCACTCCCTCTCTCTCTCTCTCCTGTGTACATATTGGGTCAGAACAGCTGTGGRACTTCAAAGATTGTCTACTTTACGGACAAACACACGAGCACACACAGACACACACTCAGGGAGGAGGAGATGGCTGGATGTCACAGCACAGGGAGGAGGAGGGCAGCAGAGGAGGGCTGGAGGAGTGCACGGGGGAGGGGAGCGTATCTGCGCCCTCTTGTGTAGGGATCAGTGTTCATAGACAATGAGGCAGAGCCATTGAGAGTCCTGTCACATCCGTCAGTAGGGCAGGGGGAGAGGGCGGGACTGGTGAGTGGACAGGGGACAGGGTGAATGAAGAGGGGAGTGGAGAAGGGAACGGAGGAAGGAGAGGAGTGGAGGGAGTATGGGATGGAGGCAATGGAGGGGAGGGGGGTCGGTTGGAGCCTGAATAGGGTACTCTGTAAGAGTCTTTAGCAGGACGAAGCAGAACGGGATGCTGGCCCATTGAAGTGAGGGGACCTTGGAGCAGAGCAGAGTACAGCTATAACATGCTGTACAGAGCTGGATGATCTCTGCCTCCTCTCCACACTTTCATCACAGATCAGTATGCAAATAATGTTCCCTACTCTTCACGTCAAAGMAGGAAGAGGTTCGACAGAGATTTTGAGGTTGAGTCAAGGATATAGGGAGGGAAATAGATTTAGCAGTACATAGATTCAACAGCAAATATATTCTCAGTCCACTAAATACATTTGTAGAGTCTATATCGGTACGAAGGTACGTGTACAAAGGTAAGTCCACAAGAGTCAATGTACATACAGTCCACTGCATGGTCCCAAGCTATCACAGTGGTTGTGATCGTAGTACTAAATACTGTACTCGTAGCCTACTAAAACCAAGCAAACCAACTGATATGTTCTGTTGTGGCAAAAATGGTTCTGTTACAGTCTAATGCTAAGTAAATGCTTGAGTTGAAAAGTACTATATATATATATATATATATACATACATACATACATACATACATACATACATACATACATACATACATATATACTGTATCAACTGGTAATTTTCCATAGCTGTCCACTACCCTCTTCATACACCGCACAAATGCGTGATTTGCTGGTGGCTCCTTTGGGCACTAGAGGCCCAGCTCAATGCCAAATTCTTCTTCATACTGAATAGGCTTTAAAAAACAAATCACTTCCTTCTCTTAGACATGCAGGCTAGGAGAGGCAAGCAGCTCATTGTGTAAAATAAGTGTATAATGACTGTGTGACTCTGTAACTTTTGAGTTKCCCTCCTGTTTATCCTGAGAGTGATCTCCCTTGCAATTGCTTGAATAAACTCTTACTGCTGATAAAGAAGTTCTGCCTGATTCCTGGAGTAAGTTTTTGTCAACACTCCTCTACAYACACATTTATTCCTCATATTTACAAACCATAATTAATAGTCAACATGATTGTTGTCAAATGTCACTGAACGACAGTCTTATCTACAGAGTGCCATCCATGTTTAAGGAAGAGCCATTTCCCATCTCTTTAACTGTCTAGTTCACTGTTAGCGGTTTGTTTCATTAGCATTTATTACTTCCTCTGTAAAAATAGAATTAATTTCCCTCCCAAACATAATTTCTCGGCTGTAAAAGTGATGAATCCTCCATCCTCTCACTAARTGTACTTTCAGCTATTTTATTTGCACATGAAAAATCCATGATTTTTTTCTTTAGCGGGTTGCCGAGGGCAGAATACTTATTGCCTCCAAAAGTYGCAAAGTTGGAGAAATGAGGTGTCACACTTGGGTTTGAGGGTAAATAGACAGTGTCGTTGGAGGCACATCATTGTTGTTGGCCCTACTAATAGAGGAGATGCATCTGAGAGTGCTGCCGCAATTTATCAGCAAATCAGTCCAGGTCTGGAATAATTGACTTCATTTAGACTTAATTTAACTTCATTTCGTTTTTTTAGCAATGGCCTTTTCTATTCCTCAAACCAATGTGTTATAGTTCTCATCAAACTGGCATGTCGAGTAAATTACTTGTTGGAATTATGTTTCTTCTGTTAGTCTTACTTTAAAATGTCAGTAGCTCAATTTAACAAAAAATCATCCAAAATGTAATGTCAAACTCATATAACAGGATTAGGAAACTGGTCTAGAATACTTTGTATTGGACATGAATAGTGATATTGACATGTCCTCCACCTCTCCTCATCACTATGTCATATATCATTATTTCTAAATGAACACTTGTAGTTGGAACTGTAACACAGGTTCAAGCCTCTACACTGTGACCTCATTCCACCACTGCCTTGAGGCCCTACGGGCCTGCTCACAGACAGACATACAGTACAAACCGCTCCATCCAGCCCAGCCCGGGCAGGCAGGAATTGTACAACCGTCACCCCACTCAGAGTGCCTGTCACAGCTGGGGGGTAGAGTGATGGTGGTATTGGTATTCGGAGTGCATGGGCCCTGTGGTATTCAGAGTAGGACTGTCTTTGAGCTGGCTTTGTTCCAGACCGGGGTGAAGAGAGGGAGTGGCGGTAGGGGCGAGGGGTCAGGGGTTAAGCCGATGGGATCCTCGGAGATGGGGCCTCGCTGAGAAAAGATGGTAATGACCTGAACGATGATTCACCACATAGGCATCCATCACACACCAACCTCCCATTGAGACAAACAGAGCTACGGCAGTGGAAGGAGGGGTGTGAATGTGTGAGTGTTTTGAATCACGTCATCTCAGCAATGCTAGCGCGGGGGTATGCGGGATGGTATTTGAAGTGCTTGTTGACTGTCATGGTGGTAGAGTAACGCCTTTATATGAGGCTAATAAAAAGCTTCTGTTTTTTTTTTTCCATTTGAGGCCCAAGCTCTTATCGGTTGTGAGTTTAAACTGTTCTAGTTGTCTAATTTCATCACAGTGTGTCAGTATGGCTGGCTGGCCTACATGACAGACTGCAGCTTTCTCTCTCTCAGCTCATTTCTCTCTCTCCCTCTCTCTCTTTCATTCTTTCTCTCTCTCCCTCTCTCTCTTTCATTCTTTCTCTCTCATTTTTCACTCTCCATCTCTCTCTATCTCTTTCCCTCATTCTCTCTTTCTCCCCCACCCTTTCTCTTTCTGTATCTTTCTCCCCCTCCCACCTCTCGCTCTCTCTCTCTCCGTTCTCTCCCTCTCTGTTCAGTGCAGTATGAGCAAGGTTAATTAAAGAGTCTCTCAGAACAGAGAGATAACACCCAGCCTCATCTCAGGGACAGCAGACACATCTTCTGCATCCCAAATGGCAACCTATTCCCTATATAGTGCACTACTTTTGACCAGGGTCCATTGGGCTCTGTTCAAAAGTAGTGCAATACGTAGTGAATAGTTTGCTTTTGTGACACAGACACGGCTAGCTTACTCCTCTCTCTCAATGAGCTAAATATCGATTTATTTCACTAATCAATTTGTCTCTTTCTTCRTTACTCTCTTTCCTTTTCTTTCTGATGCTTTTGGACACTTTAATCTGTGTCCAGATTCCAGTCTTGGGGTATCTGTTTTCATACCACGATGTGGTCTCTGTAGTATCCCCTAGCCCTGTTGTGCATGACAATGTGTCGGTCGATGTGGTTGTGTTGTGTGTTATGGATGATCCGTCTTAAAGTCAATACTCGATAGAGAACCCGAATGGCAGACTTTTTCTCCAGTGCGCAAAGAGGACCGCCATTCACTGTAAGAGATTAGAGGAGAGGAGGAGGGGAGAGGAGGGGAGAGAGGAGGGAGGCAAGTGACACAGTGGGGGTATAAGCTGGCCCTAGTCCGTGCCAACTCCAGCCTCTCTCTCTCCCAGCACTAGGGTTAGGCCAGCAGCACCACAGCTATTTTTAGTGAGACCTAGACACAGTAACAAACATGAGAGAGAGAGGGCCATCTCTCAGGCTCCCATACAAAATGCTGCTCTGATAGCCAAGTGTGTGTGTTTGTGTGTGTGTGCCCCAGCACTGAGCAGCAAGACCAGTCTCCTGGTGCAGCATTCGTAATTAAACCCAAAACATGCGGTTAAAAAAAAAATGCAATTGGGCAGTGGAGAAAAAGCGGGTGGCCGAAGACAGCCAAGAAATAGCGGTCTAGCGTGTCTGACGAACGACCGGTGAACAGATGGTCCATCTTAGGACAGGAGGAGAGTGTACCTCGACATAGTCTGTTTCGCGCTAAGTTTCGAATAAGGGCAGGACCACGAAGACGGCGGCGTCGTTCCGCGCCAGTCATGCATGATACGACAGCAAACCACCAACAAACCGCTGGAGTAGTAGGCAGTGGCGTACCCCTGGCACGCAACGCGCGGGGTGGCCCAGCTAAATTGGCAGAATGAGCCCACTGAAGAACAGCCAGACGAGTAGAGGACAGAACGAAAGAGAAGCGCTTATCAGAAAAGCGCGCGATTGCGACTGTTCAAGTGGTGAGTGATTGTGTTGCCTACTTTAGTCCTGTTTCATTCCCCTCAGACAGTCAACACCGACAACACGCATGCAGGGAGAATCCCCTCGGGGTCGGTTAATTGACTACCATAAGCCACAGGAAGAACTAAAGAGACGGGAATAAAGTGCAATCCACGGTTCAAATTACATTGGTGTTCTTCATTTCCCGGGCGAAGGAAATCTAAGCAACTTTCGAAATCGAGCAAGAAAAACAAACGCCCACAAAACCGAGCTGACGTGCATTAATCGTTTGGGTATAACTACCACAGAAGCGGATGTACTCAAGGTTCTTATGGTCAGTCCAAACGACAAAAGGGATCGGTCGCCCCTCCAACCTCACTGTCGGCCATATTACGCCCCTCTCTGGCTAGACTGCCGGATCGCGAGGCATTCGCGGTTACCAAGGCACTTATTTTCTTTGCTATTACACATCAATAGTTGCTTCCGATGGCAGACAGCGATGAGAAAGTAAGCGCAAGGATGAGACCTTATCGTCAAGAATGGAAGCGTGGGGAACAGAAATGGCTCCCCCACGCGCCACCTCTGAAGCGTCAACCCTGGCTCGAGCAATGAATTGTTTTAAGTGGACATGTCAGGAGATAACCACAAGGATAGGAGGCATAGGCATGTAAAACAGTTCTTGGAGAGATTCAAAAGCTCCCTGGGCAGAAAGCGGAACTTGCTACTGCTTCAGTATAACCGCCAGATGACTCCATGTCTTATTAAGTCTTTGACAGACGTAAAGAGCGTCTTGAAGAAAGAGCGTGCTCTGAGCACACATTGAGATATTAAAATAATGATAGGCACTAATTGAAACAGAAGACAGGGATGTCTGAGATTGAGACCAGGCTGGATTAAGAAATTAGCTGGATAATCTCGAGAAGAAAAGAGCGCATCGAGAACTGCGACTTCAGTCGAATGTTGACTCTTGTTGGGAGAGCAGAGGGACGCAAGCAATCGGGCTTGGACTGTACTGGACTTAGCGGGGGATAACTAACATGATGGGCTGAACTGTCCCTGTGCAGACGAGTTAAATAATCAGAGAACAGAGGAGGAGAATCTGTTGAGGCTAGGGAGCAACGATTACAATGTGACGCAGCAGATCTTTCTCTCAGCCTTTGCATCGTAGAGGACATTCTCATACAAAAAAGTGCGCTGGCCAGTAAACGTTCTTTGGAGATATTGTTTTTAGCTGAACTGAAATCTTCGGAGTGACGCTGTTGACAATAAATCAGTGTATATAGGTGTCTGATACGCTGATTAAAGACGAAGACACTCAAAAAGATGTGATTAGCAGGATGTTCGGAGAGTAGGTACGGAGTGTTCTTATACGATTGGAAGCTATGTTGGCCTGAAAGATAGACAGGTGGTGATGTGCTAGGATGATAATTTGCTCGTCGTGAAAGCTTGTAGACAGGGAACCATGATATGGGGATGATTAGATACTTGGTTAATATCTTGATCGCTCAGGACTAGGCCAGAACAGTGAGTGTTATATTTAGTTTTCGTATATCCACGATGAGTACCTCCGTCCCCTCTCGATAACGCTAGATACGAGACTGGAGCTAATTAGTCTTTCAGTGCCCAGATTCGTAGAATATGCATATTCTCTGTACTAGAAGTGAATAGGTCAGAACTTGAAGTAAGAAACCTGGCTCCCTGCCAAGAGATCTTCCCAAGAAAGGCTGGATCAATATATTGTCTGAGTAAGTGAGGGAAAGCCGTGGTATCATGCGGAGCGAATGACATTACCTGTGAGAGAAGATTCATATAACGCGAGGAAGTGCTTTCCTCTTCTGAATAAATACACAATGCCTAGCTGCTTCTTGGCAGAAAAACCCTCGCTCCTGTGCCGGAGAGAAGAAGATCCAGGTATCCTGGGTCGATGAGAAATCAGACAGATAATCTCGAGAGCTCACGTTCGGAGAGACGACAGAGAGTATATCTACCCCGAGGGGGAGTGGTCCCCCGGAAGGAGATCAATACAACAATCATAGACCGGTGAGGAGGGAGAGGAGTTGCTCTGGACCGACTGAAGACGTGCGTAGATCATGAGTATTCCTCCGGCACTCCTGTCAAATCACCACCGGTTCCTCCTGAGTAGAGGGGACAGAAGAAACAGGAGGGATAGCAGACATTAACACCTTCACATGACAAGAAAACGTTCCAGGATAGGATAGAATTACTAGACCAATTAATAGAAGATAATGACATACTAGCCAGGGATGACCCAAAACAACAGGAGTAAAAGGTGAACGAAAAATCAAAAAGGAAATGGTCTCACTGTGGTTACCAGATACTGTGAGGGTTAAAGGTATGTCTCCACATCTGATTACTGGGGAGAGAGACTACCACTTAAGGGCGAACATGGGCGTGGGCTTCCTAACTGTCTGAGAGGAATGTCATGTTTCCGAGCCCATGCTTCGTCCATAAAACAACCCTCAGCCCCAGAGCTAATCAAGGCACTGCAGGAAGCAGCCGAACCGGTCCAGCGTAGATGGACGACAAGGTAGTACAGGATCTTGATGGAGAGACCTGAAGTAGTAGCGCTCACCAGTAGCCCTCCGCTTTATCTGATGAGCTCTGGCTTTTTACTGGACATGACATGACAAAATGTCCAGCAGAACCGCAATAGAGGCAAAGGCGGTTGTGTGATTCTCGTTCCCTCGCCTTAAGTCGAGATGCGAATACCTCCCAGCTGCATGGGCTCAGTCTCTGAGCCGGTGGGAGGAGATGGGTTGAGATGCGGAGAGGGGAAACACCGTTAACGCGAGCTCTCTTCCACGAGCTCGGTGACGAGATCCTACCCGTCGTTCTATGCGGATGGCGAGTGCAATCAAAGAGTCGACGCTGGAAGGAACCTCCGGAGAGAATCTCATCCTAACCTCAGCGTGGAGTCCCTCCAAGAAAACACGAGCGAGCGAACCTGGCTTGTTCCAGTACATGGATGCAGCAAGAGTGCGAAACCTATAGAGTAATCCTGTATGGACTGCGATCACCTTGACATAGGGAAGCCAGGGCCCTGGAAGCCTCCTTCCCAAAAACGGAACGATCAAAAACCCGTATCATCTCCTCTTTAAAGTTCTGATAAACGTTAGAACACTCAGCCTTGCTCCCGCAGATAGCTGTGCCCCACTCCCGAGCCCGACCAGTAAGGAGTGATATGACGTAAGCGATCCGAGCTCTCTCTCTTGAGTATGTGTTGGGCTGGAGAGAGAACACAATATCACACTGGGTGAGAAAGGAGCGACACTCAGTGGGCTGCCCAGAGTAACATGGTGGGTTATTAACCTAGGTTCCGGAAGACCGTCGGAAGACCAGGAAGTAGCTGGTGGCACGAGACGAAGACTCTGAAACTGTCCTGAGAGATCGGAGACCTGAGCGGACAGGGTCTCAACGGCATGTACGAGCAGCAGGACAATTCCTGCTCGTGTCTGCCGAGCATTGCTCCTGGATCTCGACGGCAGTGTTGCGAGAATCCGTAGTCGTGGGTCCATTCTTGGTCGGATCTTCTGTTATGCTGGTGAATGAGGACCCAAAAGCGACTTAATAGAAACAGAGTCTTTATTCCAGTCTTTAACAAACAAAGATATTCCTGGATATTATCCTAGGTAATCCAAAAAGGAACTGAAATCCTCTCGTCAGTAGAGAGGAACGACTGGAGACGCGACCACAGACTGCAGTCGTTCGTCAGGAAGGCACAGGCCGTAGCTGACAAAGACACCTGCTCACACGCAGCAGCTGAAGAAGGCAAAAACACGACAGGGCGGAACAAGGACACAGAACAGCAAACATCAAACAAGATCCGACAAGGACAGAAGCGGAAAACCAGAGGGAGAAATAGGGACTCTAATCAGAGGACAAATAGGGACAGGTGTGAAAGAGTAAATTGGTAGTTAGGAGAATGAGAAACAGCTGGGAGCAGGAACGGAACGATAGAGAGAGAGAGCGAGAGAGGGAGAGAGGGAGGGGGAGAGAGAGAGATATGAAAGAGGGAAAGAACCTAATAGACCAGCAGAGGGAAGCACAGGACAAGACATGATGATCAATGACAAAACATGAC
>NC_036839.1:23340135-23364303 GCF_002910315.2 Salvelinus sp. IW2-2015
AGTGTGGTAGAAGGTTGGAGGAACGGTGTGTGTCTGCCTGTGTGTGTGTGTGTGTGGTTGTGTGGTGTGTGTGTGTGTGTGTGTGTGTGTGTGTGTGTGTGTGTGTGTGTGTGTGTGTGTGTGTGTGTGTGTGTGTGTGTGTGTGTGTTGTGTGTGTGGTGTGTGTGTGTGTGTGCGTGCGTCCCAGCACTGAGCTGGGGCATTCTTAATTAAACTCAAGGCATGCGGTTCTAAAGGAATGTAAGTGGGCTGTGGTGTGGTAGAGAATTGGAGGATGGTGTGTGGGTGTGTGTGGTGGAGGATTGGAAGTTGAAACACATTTCCATCCTAATGACATCTAGGCTGCAAATTAGGACGCAGCCCTGGTCCTATCTGGTACCTGACCTCATAATCCACTGGCTGGCCCACTCAGATCCATGTTGACGCAATTAACAAACATCAATAAGGTTCATGTCTTTTCATGGCATCTGTGTTGTTAGTAGCAATATTAAGCTCAATCAATTGCATCATTGTCGGCAGCCAGCCCAGGCATTAGTCAGGCGGCCCCCTTGGCAACATCGGTGAATGCTGCATCCAGTCACTCTTTTGTGTGTTGTTATTTTTGTTTCCTAGGCAACGCGACTGGGGCCCGAGATTCGATGAGACCCGAGGAAAGGTCCTGTCAGAGCAAAGGGAAGACGGAGGTAAACGATGACTTTAAGGGTCCCCCCCCCCCCCCCCCACACACACACAGGATGCCACCTCTGAATAAGAGCTTTTACTTTATAAAGCTGGCAGTTGATTGGATGAGGAAGGGCCCTTCTCCTCTCCTTCCAACGGCTGATAAACACTGTGATCATTTTTGTTATTTCATTTTTTCTTTGAAAGAAATTGAATACCTTGTCATTTTTTCTCAAGATGGGAGAAACAAGAAGACATCACTTCTTTCTGAAACCTGTAGAACCTCGTCTGACCTCAAGTTCTAAAACAAAGTTACTTGATTTGGCCAAACAATATATTTAAGGAAAACTAAGAATTTTCATTACAATTTTTCTCCCCTCAATCGTTCAGACAATGCTTCCCTCAAATGTGTAAGACAGACACTGTTATGCTGGTGAATGAGGACCCAAAAGCGACTTAATAGAAACAGAGTCTTTATTCCAGTCTTTAACAAACAAAAGATATTCCTGGATATTATCCTAGGTAATCCAAACAGGAACTGAAATCCCTCTCGTCAGTAGAGAGGAACGACTGGAGACGCGACCACAGAGCTGCAGGTCGCTTCAGGAAGGCACAGGCCGTAGCCCTAATTGCAACAAACCTGCAAGTAAGCAATTAGTTGCACTGTGTACTCCATGTACTGCATATCATGTTTATATGACAAATAAACTAACTTGAATTCTTTCTAAGAATTTGATGTGATTAGACTAGGTTTAGATGTGTTACATTTCATCTCACAGGTGAAAGATAGACAGTCAATACAGTCATATCATTAAAGTGAGTGGTGAGTAATGCTGGCTCGTATTCATTAGTGCATACTGTTACAAACTGTAGCCAAATATTTTGCAATGAAAACAAGCAGCTTTTTTTAATCAGGTTTCTTATCAAGTACAGGTAGACCCACGCAGTTTCGGTCAATTTTTTTCCATTTGATTTCTAGTGAATAGAACCAAGGTACTGTACGTAATTCTCTAACCTAAAACATCTCTGTACTCTACCACCCCCTGTAGGTGGAGTGTCAGAACTACATCCGCGTCCTGCTGGTCAATAAGACTGAGGTCATCACCTGTGGAACCAACGCCTTCCAGCCCCTCTGTATCACCCGGGAGGTAAGGGGGAAGGGGGAGGGTTGGATGGAATGATATCTGTCAGGGTGGATGGGGTTCGAGGAAGAAGTAGAATGGAGTGAAAACCTACAGGGGGCTGGGTAGGGGTGATAGGGAAGGAATGATGAGAAGGTAAAGGAGGATGGTGGGAGGAAGGAAGAGTGGATGGAGGGAAGAGGGGATAGAGTGATAACTGGCAGGATGGGGGGTGAATGATGGAGGGAATAAGATAAAGACTTGAATGTAAACATCAAACAGCCATATGGTCTGAAGGAGACTTTAAAGGTGGGGGAAGACAGTAACAACACTATCATTTTCTCTATCTCTACTCTATCTCGCAATCTCTCTATCTCATTCTCTGTTGCCCTATTTATCTTTCTCCCCCTCTCTCTCTATCTTTTCTATCTCTATCTTTTCTATCTCTATATCTCTATCTCTATATCTCTATCTATATCTCTATCTTTTCTATCTCTATCTATATCGCTCTCTATATCTCTATCTTTTCTATCTCTATATCMCTATCTATATCTCTGTCTTTTCTATCTCTATCTATATCGCTCTCTATATCTCTATCTTTTCTATCTCTATATCTCTATCTTTTCTATCGCTATCTATATCGCTCTCTATATCTCTATCTATATCTCTATCTTTTCTATCTCTATATCTCTATATTTTCTATCGCTATATCTCTATCTTTTCTATCTCTATCTGTATTTCTCTTTCCCTCTTCTCCCAGGTTGGGAATATGAGTAGTGTGTTGGATCGCGTGAACGGCGTGGCAAGGTGCCCCTACGACCCTCGCCATAACTCCACGGCGGTGGTGACGGAGAGCGGCGAGCTATACGCCGCCACGGTCATCGACTTCTCTGGTCGCGACCCTGTCATCTACCGGAGCCTCGGGGGCATGCCACCCCTCAGGACGGCCCAGTACAACTCCAAGTGGCTCAATGGTAACACACACACATACACACARACAAACACACACCACATACACACTGCCCACCATATGTTAGCTCATTTATCATTGTGTAGTGTCAATTAAAGTGGATTGTTACATAGGGGCTAAGATCTTTGTCAGAGATCCAGCACTTCCAGATTGTTAATTGTCTTGATMCAGTCTATCAACCATGTTTCTCAGTGGAACTATGTCCTACCCTTTCCTAGTATCCTAGTACAAAGACCATGGTAATTTGACACCCCAAAAAGCGATTTGAGTAATCCACCACAGTGTTGTTGTATAGGGATCACAGAGGTAGGAAGGGTGTGGACAGTATGAGCTGGTATTGGCTGGCACCGTAGAAAAGCTAAGTTAGATAAACCTCCATCAGCRCCAAAAGTCATGGCTATGTGTCTATAATCTCCCTGTTGCTGACACCAAGTTTTTTTTTACTGAATGCACCTCCAAAATACATCCTGACTCATGCAGAAAAAAGACAAACCTTCCAGAGACAGTGCTTCTCATCTGCAGTAATTCAAACACAGCAGCCACACAATTCTTGGCTTCACAGAGTAGGAGGAGAAAGGGGGAGGAAGGAGAAGAAAAGGGGAAGAAAAGGGGAGAGAGGAAGGGTGAGTAGGTAGAGGTAGACGCCACACTGGTAGACCAGGAGAGAGGAGAGACACTCAGGAGTCAATGAATGGTGTAAGAAGGGGAAGAAAGGGAGCGAAAGGGAGGAGAGGAAAGGTGAGGCTTCATTAGTGGGCCAGGCAGAGGAGACGGGGGAGAAAGAGGAAAAGGGGGTCGGAGGCTGGAGAAGAGAAGTAAGACTCAGTAGGAGGAGACAGAAGGAGAAATGGGGTGAGAGGAAAGGTAGGAGGTA
Organism: Salvelinus sp. IW2-2015; assembly: GCF_002910315.2. Lineage (NCBI taxonomy): Eukaryota > Metazoa > Chordata > Actinopteri > Salmoniformes > Salmonidae > Salvelinus > Salvelinus sp. IW2-2015. Next base: position 23,343,761 of record NC_036839.1, read on the forward strand.
GTGGTATACAGGTATACAGGCCAGGCACAGGAGAGGTGATATACTCAGAGACTCAGAAGGCAGTGAGCAGTGTAATTATTCCTCGCGTCAGGGAGAGGGTGAAATTACAGCGTGCTGCATGCTTCATGCTACACAGGGCTCTCTTCTGACAGTGTGTGTGTCTGAGGTGTGTGTGTTGGGGAGGTGGGCTTTACCGAAGCCTCTCTAGCAAGAGAGTGYGGGAGCAAGCAAGGGAGGGAGGAGGGGAGAGGCGAAGAGAGTGCTCTGCTCATCAGCATAATCACAGCTAGTTGCAGACAGACAGGCAGATAGACACCACTCACTTTAGTTACACACCACCTTTTCTTTCCGTTCCCRCAGCCCACCTAAAAATACACACAGCCTCTTGGGGCAAAGCTCCATTTTCTTCCTCCAGAGTCTTGAGCTGGATCGAGCAGCCTCAGAGGAGACGGAGTGAGAATTAAAATCTCATTTCTAGTCATAAGCCTCCCCAGTTAGGGGGATTCACAAACAAACAGACAGAATAGAACAGAGGGGGTTCTGAATCTAATCAATCTGTTCTTTATTGGATTGGGACCTGCCAGGTGCTGACCAACTGTTTTATTATAAATGAGAATGAAGTGGGGAGCCTGGGGAGCATTGAGGATGTAGAAGTCCCTAAAGAACACAGGCAGGCAATAATCTCTCTCTCTCTCTCTCTNNNNCTTTATTGGCATGGGAAACATATGCTTACGTTGCCAAAGCAAATGGAACAGACAATTAACAAAATGTAATTAAACAAGGTAAAACATTAGTGAACATTGCACTCACAGAATATTTAAAAGAATATAGACATTTCAAATGTTACAACACTGTACATTGGCAATAATTATATTATTACCAATGTACAGTGTTGTAACAATGTGCAAGTAGTTGAAGTATGAAAGGGAAAATAAATATACAGATAAATATACGTTGTATTTACAATGTTGTGTCTGCTCCACTGTTTGCCCTTTTCTCATGGCAACGGGCCACAAATATTGCTGTTGTGATTGCTTTTTCCTAACAGATATGGGAGTTTATCAATGTTTGATTTGTTTTCAACTTCTTTGTGGGTCTGTGTGATCTGTGGAAAATATGTGTCTCTAATGTGGTCATCCATTTGGCAGGAGGTTAGGAAGTGTAGCTCAGTTTACACCTCATTTTGTGGAATAGCATTCTAGATTGCTCTGTTATTTTTGTTGATTCTTACCATTGGTTCAAATAGTTCTCTTTTTTGCTTTTTCATAATTTGGTTGGGTCTAAATGTGTTTCTGTCCTGTGGCTCTGTGGTGTCTGTTTTTGTTTGTGAACAGAGCCCCAGAACTAGCTGGCTGAGAGGACTCTTTTCTAGGTTAATCTGTGTAGGTGAGGGCTTTGTGGTGGAATGTGTGGGCATTGCTTCCTTTTAGGTGATTGTAGAATTTAGCAGGTATAGTCCTAATTCTGCTCTGTTTGCATTACACAAAGTATACTTTGGCAGAATTCTGCATGCAGAGTCTCAATTGTGTGTTTGTCCCATTTCATTAATTATTGGTTGATGAGTGGACCCCAGACCTCACAACCATACAGGGCAATGGGTTTGATAACTGATTTAAGTATTTTTAGCCAGATCCTAATTTGGGATGTTGAGTTTTATGTTCCTTTTGATGGCATAGAAGGCCCTTCTCTCCTTGTCTCGTTCAGAGCCTTGTGGAAGTTACCCGTGGTGTTGGTGTTTAGGCCGAGGTAGGTGTAATTCTGGGGTAACAGTGTCTAGATATAGTTTYTATTTGTTGTCTTCGCTATTGGACCTTTTTTGGAAAACCATTATTTTTGTCTTACTGAGATTCACTGTCAGGGCCCATGTCTGACAAAATCTGTGCAAAATATCAAAGTGCTGCTGTAGGCCCTTCTCATTTGAGTCCGTAGGGTGAGGCCGGGTGAGGTGRTGCAGACTGTTCTAGTGCCCTCGGCAATCCAGTGATATACAGTGCCTTTGTAAATTATTCAAACTCATTGACTATTCCCACATTTTGTTACGTTAAAGCCTTATTCTACAATGGATTAAATAAAAAATGTCCTCAGCAATCTACACACACAATCTACACCCCATAATGACAAAGCGAAAACAGGTTTTTAGATATTCACACCCTTTGCTATGAGACTCAAAATTTGAGCTCAGGTGCATCCTGTTTCCATTTATCACTCTTGAGATGACAGTGCATGTCAGAGCAAAAACCAAGCCATGAGGTCGAAGGAATTGTCCATAGAGTTCTGAGACAGGATTGTGTCGAGGCACAGATCTGGGGAAGGGTACCAAAAAATGTCTGCAGCYTTGAAGTCCCCAAGAACATAGTGGCCTCCATCATTCTTAAATGGAAGAAGTTTGGAACCACCAAGACTCTTCCTAGAGCTGGCCAAACTGTCCAAACTGAGCAATCGGGGAGAAGGGCCTTGGTCAGGGCCTTGGTCGGACCAAGAACCTGATGGTCTCTCTGACAGAGCTCTAGAGTTCCTCTGTGGAGATGGGAGAACCTTCCAGAAGGATAACCATCTCTGCAGCACTCCAATAATCAGGCCTTTATGGTAGGGTGGCCAGATGGAAGCCACTCCTCAGTAAAATGCACACACCTAAAGACTCTCAGACCATGAGAAACAAGATTCTCTGGTCTGATGAAACCAAGATTGAACTCTTTGGCCTGAATGCCAAGCGTTACGTCTGGAGGAAACCTGGCACCATCCCTACGGTGAAGCATGGTGGTGGCAGCATCATGCTGTGGGGATGTTTTTCATCGGCAGGGACTGGGAGACTAGTCAAGATTGAGGCAAAGGTGAACGGAGAAAAGTACAMATAGATCCTTGATGAAAAACTGCTCCAGTGCGAAGGTTCAACTTCCAACAGGACAACGTCCTTAAGCACACAGCCAAGACAACGCAGGAGTGGCTTCGGCTTCGGCTTTGGCTGGGCCACTCAATGTCCTTGAGTGGCCCAGCCAAAGCCCGGACTTGATCCCGATCGAACATCTCTAAAGAGACCTGAAAATGGCTGTGCTGCAACACTCCCCATCCAACCTGACAGAGCTTGAGAGGATCTGCAGAGAAGAATGGGAGAAACTCCCCAAATACAGGTGTGCCAAGCTTGTAGCGCCATACCGAAGAAGACTCAAGGCTGTAATTGCTGCCAAAGGTGCTTCAACAAAGTATTGAGTAAAGGGTCTGAATACTTATGTCTAAAAAACTGTTTTTGCTTTGTCATTATGGGGTAWTGTGTATAGATTGATGAAGGGAAAAACAATTTAATCTATTTTAGAATAAGGCTGTAACGTAACAAAATGTGGAAAATGTCAAGTGGTCTGAATACTTTCCGAAGGCACTGTATTTGTTGAAGATGGTGGGGCTCAAGCTGCATCCCTGTCTCACCACACAGCCCTGAAGAAAGAAATATGTGTGTTAATTGCCTATTTTATCTTCACACTTGTTGTCTACATTGATTTTATAATGTCGTATGCTCTCCCCCAACACCGCTTTCCATCAATTTGTATAGCAGACCCTCATCSAAAATTGAGTCACAAGCTTTTTTGAAATCAACAAAGCATGAGAATATTTCTATTTTGTTTTGTTTGTTTGTCAATAAGGGTATGCAGGGTGTATATGTGGTCTGTCGTACGTTATTTTGGTAAGAAGCCAATTTGACATTTGCTCAGGACATTGTTTTCACTGAGGAAAGATTCTGCTGTTGATGATACTGCAGAGGATTTTTCCCAAAATTATTCCACGGTAATTATCTGGGTCAAATTTATCTTCACTTTTGTGGATTGGGGTGATCCGGCCTTGGTTCCACATTTTAGGGAYGATGCCAGAGCTGAGGGTAATGTTTAAGAATAGCCCATTTGAATTTGTGGTCTGTATATTTTATCCTTTCGTTTAGTATACCATCAACACCATAGTCCTTTTTGGGTCGGAGGGTTCTCTGTCTCTCTGCATCCTGGGAGTGTTGGTGCATGTTGGGAATTGTATGAGTGAGTGTGAGTGGTGTCTGTAGTTAGATCGCCTCTGTTTTCTTTTTTGTTTCTTTTCTTGATGGTTTTCCTTTTTCTATGCATGATTGAMTTTTTTTTGTTTTAGTGGTAGAATTAGGTATATTGTATTTRTTGTTGGAATTGCCATTGTTTTGGTGGGGATGGCGACACACATGGGGATGCCATCCCTGTCACTTCGGCATGGCTTCAGGTGTGTTACTGAAGCTACTGTCACTGTGGAGGAGTTTCTGGTCACCGTAGGAGAGAAGGTAGGCTATGAAAATGTTGCTTATGTTGGATGAATAAAGCAATAGTGTTTTTTGTTAAAGAAGAGCGTCTTGTCGATCGGATGGTTGTGCATGCCATACTTRTTAAAGGTATGTTTATTTAAGTTACGCCGCTTTTTCTCCATCTACAAAGGTTACGATTTTGAATGTACCGCCATTTATTCCCAATGAGCTATTGGAGATAAGAGATGTTTTACACATTTGTAAACTCTCTGATGTGAATGTGGGTTTACTTTCTTTGGATCAGGAGAAAGCTTTTGACCATCTGGACCGCCAGTACTTGTTCAAAACAGTGAAAGCCTTTGGGTTTGGGGATGTTTTTTTTGTCTTGGATGAGTCTAAAGTATGCTGGGGCCTCATGTATGGTGAAGGTGGTGGTGGTTTGAGCTGACCCTTTCCCGTCCATAGGAGTATTAGGCAGGCATGCCCAATTTCAGGACAGTTATTTTGTCTGGCAATTGAACCAGTGCTTTGTTTTTTAAAAGTGAGGCTTACTGGTTTCTCTGTGCCAGGGGTTATGAAGYGTCCCACAATAGCACTGTCTGCGTATGCAGATAACGTGTCAGTTTTTATTACAGGGGTTGAGGATGTTATGGTTCTCTCGAATGCTCTAAATGTGTATGAGGGGGCCTCCTCAGCTAGAGTTAATTGGGAATAGAGTGTGTTGCTGTGGGCAGGTCAGCTTCAGATAGGAACCACTCCATGGTTACCAGGGGGGCTTCAGTGTGGCAGAGATGGGATGAAGACTGGGATTTATTCTAGAATCTGATGTCTTTCAAAAAAATTATTGGGCGGGTGTAGTGGAGAAAGTGTGTGCCAGATTGTCTAGGTGGAAATGGGTTCTACCCCAGCTGTCTTATAGGGGAAGGTGCTGGTAGCCAATAACCTAACCGCCTCTACCCTGTGGCACAGACTAATGAGTTTACAGACACCAGGGAGCCTGATAGAAGAGCTTCAGAGGACCCTTGTCAATTTCTTCTGGTCTGGACAACATTGGATTAAAGCTGCAGCCCTGTACCTGCCACTGCACGAGGGTGGGTAATGCCTGGTGGACATTTCTTCTAGGGTCATGGCTTTCCGGCTTCAAGCAGCCCAGAGACTGTTGTACAGTGACMGTTCTAGCTGGGTTGATACAAATCAAATCAAATTTTATTTATCATATACACGTTTAGCAGATGTTATTGCGGGTGTAGCGAAATACTTGTGTTTCTAGCTCCAACAATACACATAATACACACAACCTAAAAGTAAAAGAATGGAATTGAGGAATATATAAATTCCTACAGCCTACACATTGATGAGGAGATCGGGATGTTTGGGCTTAGACAAGCACCTTTTCCTCTTAATAAGGATCTGACACTTTTTAATATTTTTTTTGCCTAAAATGACATACCCAAATCCAACTCTAGCACAGGACCTGAAGCAATGATATGCATATGCTTGATACCATTTGGAAAAAAAACACTGAAAAAAATCTCAAATGAATGTAGGAGAATATAACACATTAGATCTGGTAAAAGATAATACAATGAAAAAAACATGCGRTTTTTTTCATCATCTTTGAAATGCAAGAGAAAGGCCATAATGTTATATTGCAGGTTAGGTGCATTTTAGATTTTGGCCACTAGATGGCAGCAGTGTGTGTGCAAAGTTTCAGATTGATCCAGTGAAGCATTGCAATACTGGACAATATTTTGTCTCTGCCCAAATGTGCCGAATTGGTCAATTGATACATTTTGATACAAGTACATAACTASAGAGAACATACAAAAATTATATGGTAATACAAAATTTAAGTTTACACACTCCCAGGAATGTCATACATGATGGATTATTAGCTTATACACTAACTTTCACACATCTAGATTGCCAGGCAGGGTGGGTGTGGAGCCAGAGAGAGAGCAGGGGTTCAAACTGTAGATCCCACTTCCTATATTTGAATATAAAAATTGATTTTATCAAACAAAACTATGCTACATTTGATCTCTGGGACCCTCAGGATTACAAATCAGAGCAAGATTACTGAATGGAAGTAAATTATTTACCTTCAGAGGTGAATGTATCAAACAAGTTGCTGTAAAAGTTTTTTGTTGTTGTGCACTCTCCTCAAACTATAGCACGGTATTTTTTCACTCTAATAGCTACTGTAAATTGGAAAATGCAGTTAGAGAATTTAAGCTTTCTGCCCATATAAGACATGTCTATGTCCTGGAAAGTTTGCTGTTACTTACATCGTCATGCTAATCACATTAGCGCACGTTAGCTCAACCGTCCTAGTATAGGGACACTGATCCCGTAGAGGTTAAAGCTAGAGGGGGTGATTTGTCTGGCCTGACTCCATTCTATGAGTCTGTTATGCAGGCTTGGAGAGTTTTCGACATGTCCCGTAAGGCCGGCACACCACTAGGGATGTGGCTTTCTTTTTTTATAACAATGTCATCCAGTCCCGTGCTAAGAGTTCAGCCAGCCTACGTTCATGTCTGTTAGGTGTGGGGTGTACCAAGCTGAGTCATCTGATGCTGAGCAGGAGCAGATTGTTGGAGGACCTGGAAGAAAGAGCGGAGATCCGATCATCTTGCCTACTGTGAAAGGTCGTAGCTGAGGTCTGCGATTCCTTGCCAGTACTTCATCGGCAGTTTGTGACTGATACTTCCAACTCTGATCGATGGACAGAGGGTCTGGATTATGTGTTCCCTGCGCTGAATGTAAGTGCTGCGGTGGGGGCATTCGAGAAGGACATGGGTATGCTGTTRTCCTTTGACACCCCGGAGCTGGGGGTGTTCAATGCGGTGGGAAAGAAGGCCACATACATAATATGTGTAAAAGTGTTCCCTGCTTCTTCCCTGGAAGGGGTAAAATTGACGAGGTGGGCGGATGTGTTGGTCAAGGTGCCTCCCCAAAAGGCTGTTGGCGGTCTTTATATAAACTGCCTATTGATAAGAGGACAGCTGACCTCCAATGGAGGATAATACATGGAGCTATAGCCACCAACATGCATCTGGTACACCTGGATCCAACTGTTGGGGAGGGGTATCCATTCTGTGCTGAGTCTGAAACTCTGGCACATCTGTGTCCCAGGTTGGTCGGGATGATTTGACCTGATCACTACTTGGTTCTCAGCTCTGGGAGAGGTTTTCTCTTCCCAACTGTTTATATTTGGGCCAAAGTACAGGTTTAGTCTAAGGGGTGTAGTGTTCTTAATTAACCTTTCTGGCGCAGGCGTTCCGCTAGCGACCCACCTCGACAACATCCGGTGAAATTGCAGAGCGCCAAATTCAAATTACAAAATATCAATAAACATCATAAAAAATACAAGTGTGTTATACATCGGCTAAATATTACCTTCTTGTTAATCCACCCACTTTGTCAGATTTCAAAAAGGCTTATGGCGAAAGCATACCATGAGATTATCTTACAAAAGCAACATACATTTACAACCAAGTAAAGGAATTACAAAAGTCAGAAATAGCGATTAAAATGAATCACTTACCTTTGAAGATTTTCATATGGTTGCAGTCACAAGAATCCCGCTACACAATAAATGTTACTTTTGTTCGATAAAGTCCCTCTTTATATCCCAAAAACTCAGTTTTGTGGCACGTTTTGTTCAGTAATCCACTGGCTCAAAGCGGTCAAAACATGCAAACGAATACATCCTAATAGTACCGTAAAGTTCGTCGAAACATGTCAAACGATGTTTATAATTAATCCTCAGGTTGTCAATTGTCTAAATAATCAATAATATTTCAACCGGACAATGCGTATTCAATAGAAAGGAAAAACAACGAAAGGCGCGCACTCGGTCAGCGCACAAACCAGCTCTGCATTCTTCCTCAGTCCACAGACAGAAAGGTCTCATTCTTCTTAATTTTTCAGAAAACAAGCCTGAAACAATGTCTAAAGACTGTTGACATCTAGTTGAAGCCATAGGAACTGCAATCAGGGTCCTAACCCATTAGATACTCTATAGGCATTCAATTGATAATACCCACATAAAAAAATCCCACTTCCTGGATGGATTTTCCTCAGGTTTTCGCCTGCCATATCAGTTCTGTCATACTCACAGACATTATTTTAACAGTTTTGGAAACTTTAGAGTGGTTTCTATCCAAATCMACCAATTATATGCATATCCTATCTTCTGGGCCTGAGTAACAGGCAGTTTACTTTGGGCATGCTTCTCATCCAGACGTCAAAATACTGCCCCCAAGCCATAAGAAGTWTTAACTTTGTGTCAGGGGCAGCTAAATTAGCATTCTGGAAAATGAAAGAGCAGTATTCGGGGACAGGGGTCTGTGGACGTGGTGGGCATGCTGGAGGAGATGTTGGCAGCAAGACAGAGGGATAAATTTGCCTATTACAAACTGGTTAATGACATTGGGCTGTTATGAGCATATGTGGTATTCAGTAGTTGTTGTGTTAAGTTACAGTYGAGGAAGATTTGGTGTTGTGTTTGMTTTTAATTGATGTTTAACCATTGATGTTTGAGGGTTTATTGTGTTGTGGGTTCCCAGACCTAAAGTTCTTTTTAAACTCCCTCTCTCTCTCTTGCTCTCTCTCCTCCTCCTCTTCCCCATGGTCAGTCACYTGGCTGTGTGTGAGTTACAGCCCTCAATCAGACTGTGTGGAGATTGAACAATCTGTTTGTTGGATTGACGCCTACACACATTGCGCAGCCTAAACATGCATATTATACTGTATCGACTGTGTATAGAGTATTAGCTCATTCAAATGCCACCTCTGACAGCAACCGGCGTGCGTCGTGGCGTGTGTGTGTGTGCGTGTGTGTGTGTGTGTGTGTGTGTGTGTGTGTGTGTGTGTGTGTGTGTGTGTGTGTGTGTGTGTGTGTGTGTGTGTGTGTGTGTGTGTGTGTGTGTGTGTGTGTGTTGTGTGTGTGTGTGTGTGTGTGCTGACAGCCGTGGGGAAGCAGTCGTGCGTGTAATATACGGCTTGATGCCTTTTTTCTGGCTTCTCTCTCTCTGTGGTAATTATCTAGGACCCAGCAGGAGGTCTGGTGAAACAGTACCACACGCGCACACACACACAAACACACCTTCATTTACATGGCTGTAAGCATCGGTTAGCTGACTGAACTGGAGAACTCAGTCCTCCATTAAACAGTATCATGAAGAGCCAGGTTAGGGAGGTAATGGTAGATTTGTCATGATAGTTTATCAGAAATGGATTACATAATTTMACATGGATTACATTACATGTGATTATTTACGGCAACGCTGTGGGTTGTAACATGGCTCCCCATGCTAGCATGTTAACATTAAGCTTACCCTAGAGACAATGATTAAACAGTGCGATAAAGGGTATGGAGAAAGCAAACTATAGGATAAGAATAATGGGACAGTGGATGAAGCTACAGCTGACAAGAAAATGTTGGTTAACACTTTATTTTGATAGTCCATCTATAGATGCTCCACTAACTATCAATCGACTATCATTAACATGTCATGCATGTCTTTGGACTTGCAGCAGGGAAGCATCTGTAGATATCACCAAACATTGTGCTATTTGGTAAACTAGTCCGTCTCTGCCACCATTTCACCCATTCCTATTTGCTGCCGCCAGCTACTACCCGCAGTTGTTTTTTTATGAGTGTTCTGAGATGGAATTATGCGTTCTGTTATTGCTTCTGATGCTGTTTCCATTCCTGCTGACCGCCTGCGTTCTCCTATAATCTCATTCTCTTAAAAGGTAGTGCTGGCCCCCGGGGCACTTATCATCATGGCTGTTTGCAGGTTAATATCTACGCTCTKTGCTCTGCATCCAAGCTGTCCTTTGTGTATGAGTGTGAGTGTGAGAGTGTGTGTGTGTTTGATATCACTGAGAATGAATGTCACCTTAGGGAAAGCAGCATTGACTGCACATACTGTGTTGTTCTCACAGCCTCACTGCTTCTCTACTCAAGAGCAATGCTCCTCTACATTATAACTCTACAGGGAGGAAGGCATGCTACTGGTTATCGCATCTGGGTTCAAATAGTATTTAACATCTTTCAAATACTGTCATTGAGTGTTTGTTTGAGCCTGAATATAATGCCAGATGGGCAGAGTTTGCACTTTTGGAATTATACCATTGGTTCCATTTTGTCCAGGCATGCTCAATAAAGCATATTTTAAATGTTGTTTGAACCCTGCTATGTCTGKTGTTAATGTGTTCAGTGTTGGGACTGAGGCTAACCCGTGTCTGTAACAATAACAACTCACAATAGGGAGACTGTTTGAGTGGCCGTACCATGTAGTGTTTCTGAGCACCAAGTAGAATGGATGATGAAGTCACAGTCTATATTGATTTTATTCCACTCATCAAGTGCATTAGTCTCATGTCTTTACCACATCAAGATTGGTCATGTGTTCTGGCAATTTACAAATGGAGGAATGAATGCAGTGTACATTTTATAGGATGACTGTGACTAATGAATGTATCTCACAGGATGACTTTATTATCAACATGACTGGACACATTCATTCGTCAGGATGACATTAAGAATCATCCCCTATGGCTGCATGGACTCTAATGCTCTCTCTGACTTTGTCTCCTCTTCCCCTCGGCCCTTCTTCCTCTCCTTCCCTGTCCCCTCCCCTCCTCCCTTGTCCTCTCCTCCTCTTCTCTTCCTCAGAGCCCCATTTCATCTCAGCCTATGATGTGGGTCTCTTCACATTCTTCTTCCTGCGTGAGAACGCTGTGGAACACGACTGTGGGAAGACCGTCTACTCCCGGGTGGCCCGCGTCTGTAAGAACGACATCGGAGGGCGGTTCCTACTGGAAGACACCTGGACCACCTTCATGAAGGCCAGGCTGAACTGCTCGCGCTCCGGAGAGATCCCCTTCTACTATAACGAGCTGCAGAGCACCTTCTATCTGCCTGAACAAGACCTCATCTACGGGATATTCACCACCAATGTGTGAGTGATGAGTAATAGTCTTCTTATGCAAGACACACACACACACACACACACACTCAGGAAAACACACACACACACACACACTCATATACAGGTGCAGTACACACGCACGCACCCTCTCCCACCCCCACGCTAACTCCATTACTGCAGTTTCAGGCCTAATGATTATCATTATTCAGCATCCACTTCTTGAGAACACTTAAGCTGTGTTTGAATACTCATACTAACTGCACTAGCCATACAATTTATGACATAAATTGAGTATATAGTATGCGTATTGGTCATAGTATGGGTATAGTTAGTATGCAAAAGTTCCCGGATGTCATTCGCCAAAATACGAAGTATACAAACAGTAGACACTCTTTCCATGCTTTTAGTGCCCATAATGCAATTCTTCAGAAAATGGGTTGAGGGTTCACATTTTTTTCAGATTTTAAGAAAATGGCGTAAAATATGCAGCCAAAATCCAACGAGAAAGAATAAAAATACATAGCTTTAACTAATTATAATGTTAAGAATGTTAATGTTAAGAAATTTTTTAGCAAATAAGTTACCTTACACTGGCTGACAATTGTTGCATTATTTGTTGCAAATTGTTGCAAATTGTTGGCTGACAATTTGTTAGCTATGCTATCCTTACAAACAGTGGTGGAAAAAGTATCCAATTGTCATACTCAAGTAAAAGTGAAAGTCTTAAAGTATTTMGTTTTAAATATACTTAAGTATCAAAAGTAAATGTAATTGCTAAAATATACTTAAGTAACAAAATATTTTCAAATTCCTTATTTAAAGCAAACCAAGAGGCACCATTTTCTTGTTTTTTAAGTTTACGGAAAGCCAGGGGCACACTCCTAAAATCAAGACATCATTTACAAACGAAGCATGTGTTTAGTGAGTCCGCCAGATCAGAGGCTGTAGGGATGACCAGGGATGTCCTTTTGATAAGTGTGTGAATTAGACAATTTTCCTGTCCTGCTAACCATTCAAATTGTATCAAGTATTTTTACTTAAGTACTTTACACCTCTGCTTACAAACCAKATAYCATATCATTACAGCAGTAGGTAGCGGTATGTTAGCTAGCTAGKTAGCTAACGTTAGTTGGCTACTATTACATCAAACTTGCCAGTATATTAACTATATGCTATCTAACTAACTACCCAACGTTTATTGACTTGATTATCCCRGTCATTCTTAGCTAAGTGGTATAGTCGTTGTGCGTTCTCAATGGACATTTGGGTGCTTTCGTAAATTRGCTCTGGCTATCTACTCCGATTTCAGAGCACTCTCGTCTGAGTGTACGAGAGCGCAGAATAACTGATGAATTTGCGAACGCTCAACACCRGTTGAATATGGCCGGTGTCAGTAAACGTTGGCAAAAAAGGCGTAATAAAATTGTTGCSAGCAGCACAGTTACTGTCACCAACGCTCTGAATAACATGACAATTGCCTAACCAGCTCTGCTAGGGCGAGTAAAATAGTCAGAGTGAGGTGTTRTCTCATTTGTGTCTGGAAGTAGCTAGCAAGTTAGCCAGTTAGCTTGGGTGCTTGACTGCAGTTGTAAGGTCAGAACGCTCGAATCAACCCTACTGCCAGAGCGTCCAGTGTGCTCTGAACGCTCCCAGAGCGAAACYCTCTGAATTTACAAACGGGCAATCTGACAACACTCTGAATTTACGAACGCTCAGATTGAATTTAAGAACACACCTGAAGTTGTAAAATGTCTAGCTAGTAATTTGTTATGCTAACAAGCTAGCAAGAGGTTGAATAGCAACAGCATCAACTTCCAGTAGACAGGCGAAGCGCTAGTACGCTCAACTGAAAGGATACCGTTCGTTTACAGTATACTAAAATGAARTAATAGTATGTAGTATATTCTCATTAAGTATGTATTATGCAGTATGTTAGTATGTCATCGACGGGGCTGTAGTGGAGCAGATTGAGAGCTTCAAGTTCCTTGGCGTCCACATTACCAACAAACTTAKATGGTCCAAGCACACCAAGACAGTCGTGAAGGGGGCAAAACCTATTCCCCCTCAGCAGACTGAAAATATTTGGCATGGGTCCTCAGATCCTCAAAAGGTCCTACAGCTGCACCATCGAGAGCATCCTGATGGGTTGCATCACTGCCTGGTATGGCAARTGCTCGGCCTCTGACCGCAAGGCACTCCAGAGGGTAGTGTGTACGGTCCAGTACATCACTGGGGCCAAGCTTTCTGCCATCCAGGACCTCTATACCAAGCGGTGTCAGAGGAAGGCCCTAAAAATTGTCAAAGACTCCAGCCACCCTAGTCATGGCAAGCGGTACCGGAGCGCCAAGTCCAGGTCCAAGAGGCTTCTAAACATCTTCTACACCAAGACATAAGACTTCTAAACATCTAACCAAATGGCTACCCAGACTATTTGCARCCCCCCCCCCRCCTATTTTAAACTGCTGCTACTCTCTGTTATTATCTATGCATAGTCACTTTAATAACTCTACCTACATGTCCATATTACCTCAATTACCTTGACTAACCGGTGCCCACGCACATTGACTCTGTCCCCTGTATATAGCCTTGCTATTGTTATTTTACTGCTGCTCTTTAATTACTTTCTACTTTTATTTATTTTCTTTTTTTTGTATTTTTCTTAAAACTGCATTGTTGGTTAAGGGCTTGTATGGGAGCATTTCACTGTAAGGTCTACCTACACCTGTTGTATTCGGCGCATGTGACAAATCAAATTTGACTTGATTTGATTAGTATGAGTATTCGAACACAGCTTTAGCCTGATTTGAGCAAGTGAGGCAGAGTAAGGCAGAGAACCTTTTTCATTACACATTCTACCTGCACTAATGAGAATCAGGATGGTTAGAGGAAGGAATCTGTGGTTGTTTTTCCAAATGGTACCCTATTCCCTACATAGTTTACTACTTTTCCTTTTCCTATAGTGCACTACCCTATGGGCCCTGATCAAAGGTAGTGCACTACATAGGGAATAGGGTGCTATCCGCAACACATCCTGTGTGTTACTGTACTGTGTGAGCTGTGTCCTGACTCATAAGCCTGGGTTATACAGAACATTGTTTAAGGAATGCGGTATCATCCACTTCACTAGAGGGAGAAATGAGTGTGAGCAGAACAGAAGACTCYTCCACAATGTGGATGTTGCCCTTTTGTGGAAAAGAAAGAACATGAATGTGGTCCATAGGTGAAGAGGAAGTGAGAGAGTTTTGCCCTTTTCTGAAAGAAAGAAAATCTCACTGTGATGCTTTCACAGACTGAGGTTTTGGAGTGTGGAGTTGAGTGGGTGTGGTATAGTACAGTTGTTGGTATTCAGATCTGTTCCATGCTCTGCTCTGCTGTGCTCTGCTCTCTCTCAGGGGAGAGGAATCCTCCCCCTCGCCTTCTGCTGCTCTCACCTGTAAAGTTCTGACTCCCAGTAGGTGGCTGCTCTCCATCACTACCAGAGCTGAGGCTATCATTACTTCTCAGTACAGGACATATGTGCGTGGATATACATGTGCGCGTGTGTGTTTGTGTGTGTATGCCTCCCTCTTTCCCATTCCAATCTTTTGTCTCGGTCCCTCTCTCTCTCCCAATCCCCCTGTCCCTCCCTAAAACTATTCTGAATAGTGTGATATCATAATGCAATCACAGGAAGCACTGTCTCCATCTGTCTGTGTTAAATTGAACATGGTCAAACAACTCCCAGGAGTTTGAACTGTAAAACAGAACAGAGAGAGGGAGGGAGGGAGGGAGGGAGAGAATTAAGGAGGGAGTGAATGGGGAGATAGAGAGCGTTTGAGAGAGAGAGAGAGATATGCTGGTCTCCATCTGCATTTGCTGAACTTTTAGCAGCTGACTGGGTTTGCAATCATTATCTCGTCAGAGTAGTGAACTTAAGACCCCCAGAGCACGCTGAGGCCTTATAATTAACTCTAGAACTTATTGGCATCTTCCTCCCTCGTCCTTCCCTCTGTTACGGCCTCTGAGTGAGGCTGCACAGCATCTGTGTTTCTCACATTGAAATGGGACTGTCACTGGCTAATGTAGAAAATCCTGAGGTGATTTCATTGCAATGGCTTTCTCCATATTTGGTATGCGTTCTGAATGAGCAGCTGGATGCTGCTGCAGGTGTTATCGTAGAAGAAGCTGATTGGCTCACACAGTGATCTGATTTGACATGTCTCCTCAGTAACCTGGTAACCATGGTGTCCTGGCATGGTGTAATGTGTGCAGGGTGATCCATATTTTTGCCTGATTTTTTTCTAAACTTTTTCCTTCACCTCCAACATAATAACATCAAATTCACCTTGAAATGAGCTATATTGCCCCTGGAGCATGTTGGGTAAGAATCAAATATATTTACTATTACTATGATTATTCACTTTACTTTTACAAATTATTCTTTCAGCTAAAAATACTACTTCCAGGCACCTTTTTTAGCATGTGCACAAGACACTAATCTTTTGTACTGTATTGTAACATAGCTGCTGCTGTTTTATAGCTACCTGACTCAGTCTCCACTCGTGAAAGTGATTGTTTCAGACTATAGCATTGTAGCTCAGATACTGCATTGTTATGGAGTAAAAGTATATATGGATGGGCCTCCCYAGTGGCGCAGTGGTCTAAGGCACTGCATCGCAGTGCTACAGTAGCAGTGCCACTAGAGATCCTGGTTTGAGTCCAGGCTGTGTCGTAGCCGGCCGCAACCGAGAGACCCATGAGGCAGTGCACAATTGGCCCAGCGTCGTCCGTGTTAGGGGAGGGTTTGGCCGGCCGGGATGTCCTTGTCCCATCGCGCTCTAGCGACTCCTGTGGCAGGCCAGGCGCAGTGCACGCTGACACGGTTGCCAGGTGTACGGTGTTTCCTCTGACACATTGGTACGGCTGGCTTCCGGGTTAAGCGGGCATTGTGTCAAGAAGCAGTGCGGCTTGGCTAGGTCGTGTTTCGGAGGACGCATTACTCTTGACCTTCGCCTCTCTCTCTCGAGTCCGTACGGGAGTTGCAGCGATGGGACAAGACTGTAACTACCAATTGGATACCACGAAATTGGGGAGAAAAAGGTGTAAAACAATTTATTTAAAAAAAATATATATATATATGGATAATCTTAGCCTTACTTCATTTTCTGCTCGCTGCCTCCCTGCCTGTCGTACGGTACAGGGGATGCTGAGTGTGCTTTTTGTTTCTGCTGCGATGCAGGTATTCACTGAGGTTGGAAAAACATTTTTACCTTAACTGTGTCCCAAATTCCATAGGGCTCTGTTGAAAAGTAGTTCACTATATGGGGAATATGGTACCATGTGGAACACACTTGATGTATTTTTTCTGTTTTTTTTTCAATTGAGGTGAGGTGCACAGACTGCATTAGCTCCATATACCCTGCTGAGACTAGAGCCTGCCAATGATAGGCACAGCACATCTGTTACTGTGTGTGTGTGTGTGTGTGTGTGTGTGTGTGTGTGTGTGTGTGTGTGTGTGTGTGGTGTGTGTGTGTGTTGTGTGTGTGTGTGTGTGTGTTGTGTGTGTGTGTGTGTGTGTGTGTGTGTGTGTGTGTGTGTGTGTGTGTGTTGTGTGTGTGTGTGTGTGTGTGTGTGTGTGTGCGTGTGGTGCGTCTCGCGCGTCGTGTCTGGGACGCACTTGTGTGTATTGTGTGTGTGTTAGAAAGTATTTTGGAATCCAGGTGTCTTATGGCACAACATACAGTGTATATATATATATATAATTATATTAAATGGGATCCATATATTATATAAATGGGATCCATATATGTACAGTGCATTCGGAAAGTATTCCATTCAGACCCCTTGACTTTCAAAGGTTTTTCTTTATTTTTACTATTTTCTACATTGTAGAATAAWAGTGAAGACATAAAAACTATGAAATAACACATATGGAATCATGTAGRAACCAAAAAAGTGTTAAACAAATTAAAAAATATGTTATATTTCAGATTCTTTAAAGTAGCCATCCTTGGCATTCTCTAAACCAGCTTCATGAGGAATGCTTTTCCAACAGTCTTGACGGAGTTCCCACATATGCTGAGCACTTGCTGGCTGCTTTTCCTGTGGTCCAACTCGTCTCAAACCATCTCAATTGGGTTGAGGTCAGGTGATTATGGAGGCCAGGTCATCTGATGCAGAACTCCTTCACTTTTTTGTCCTGTTGAAAAAAAAATGGTAGTCCCACTAGGCGTGAACCAGATGGGATGGAGTATCACTACAGCATGCTGTGGTAGCCATGCTGGTTAAGTGTGCCTTGCTTCACGGTGGGAACCACACATGCGGAGATCATCCGTTCACCTACAGTACTCTGCGTCTCACAAAACTACGGCGGTTAGAACCAAAAATCTCWAATTTGGACTCATCAGACCAAAATACAGATTTKRACCAGTCTAATGTCCATTGCCCGTGATTCTTGGCACAAGCAAGTCTCTTCTTCTTATTAGTGTCCTTTAGTAGTGGTTTCTTTGCAGCAATTCGACCATGAAGGCCTGACACACGCAGTCTCCTCTGAACAGTTGATGTTGAGATGTGTCTGTTACTTGAACTCTGTGAAGCATTTATTTGGGCTGCATTCTGAGGTGCAGTTAACTCTAATGAACTTGTCCTCTGCAGCAGAGGTAACTCTGGGTCTTCCTTTCCTGTGGCGGTCCTCARGCGACCCAGTTTCATCATAGCGCTTGATGGTTTTTGTGACTGCACTCGAAGAAAAGCTCAAAGTTCTTCAAATTTTACGCATTGACTGACCTTCATTTCCCAAAGTAATGATGGACTGTTGTTTATCTTTGCTAATTTGAGRTGTTCTTGCCATAATACAGTATGGACTTGGTCTTTTACCAAATATGTCTATCTTCTATATACCACCCCTACTGTACCTTGTCACAACACAACTGATTGGTTCAAATGCATGAAGAAGGAYAGAAATTTCACAAATGTTTTGGTTACATGTTTCCATGTGTTATTTCATAGTTTTGATGTCTTCACTGTTATTCTACAAAATAGAAAATAGGAAAAATAAAGTATAAAACCTTGAATGAGTAGGTGTGTTCGGAATTTTGACTGGTACTGTATATATGGGCCATCTGGTGTGATGAGTATCATCCATGCTAGTCTGCTCTCTTTGATTCATCATCATAGAAGCCTTCACCACTGAGCTCCACTGAGCATGTGCAGAAGCATGCCATGGCTGTGTCCCAAATGACACCCTAATACCTATATAGTYTGACACGTTTCACTAGACCCWATGGGCCCTGGTCAAAAGTAGTCCACTGTATAGGGAATAGGATGCCGTTTGGGATGAAGCAGTGTCACTTAGCTGCACTGAGCATGTGCAGAAAAATGACGAAGTCCAGTGGATGTTGTTGAAGTCACCAGCTCTGGTTGGGCTCTTCTGCCTTTTTCTCCCATAACACTTTGCAGCCATAGGGGAACTGTACAATGACACAATAAAAACTGCTGTGTCATTCTGTCCGACTGGTTGGCTGGTGTGGTCAGGGACATCAACCTTTTACTCCCATAACACTGGCCATAGGGGAAGACCAGCCAGCCAGCCAGCCAGCCAGCCAGCCAGCCAGCCACAGAGGAACAGTACCATGGCACCACAGAAAGGGTTGTGTCATCTGTACCGACTGGCCGGCTGGCTTATGTAAGAACATGAAGGGCACTGTGGGTTATATCTCCTCTGTATCCCTAGGCTACATCCCAAATGGCACTCTATTCCCTTTTTAGTTCACTACTTTTGACCAAGGCCTAAGTCTAAAGCTCTGCTCTGCTCTCTACTTGGCTGCCGATTGCCTTTTTTTGTGAGAGGAGCAGAAGAGGGAKTGGGCTCATGCTCCCTAAGCACTGCTTTCTGCCACTCTTTTTTTCACTGTTCTCATCCCTCTCTTTCTCCCTCTCTTTCCCCTCCACATTAAGACATAAAGACACAGTGAGTTGAGTGTGATTAAGAGGTTATGTTTAATACCATAGGGACTGACTCATTGAGGGGAGGTTTTAAAATAGCCTAAATCTTTATTAACGGTTTAGACGTTAACAGTAACAATGGCTTCATTTGTAACTGTAACCACAGCCGTGGTCACAACATAACACTTGGCTGCAGACTGCAGTCCCTGGGACACCACAGAGGCAGGGAGAGGGTGTATTTAGCTCTGTGGCTGTGGCTGCAGCCTGGTTAGTGGTTGTTGCAGCTAATTGTCTGTGGTTTTGTAAGTTGGGATAGGTTGCTGGCTGCTCACCGCAGGAAGCACACTCACTCACTGATGGAGTTGCACACTCTGCAGAAACATTGAGAAGAGAGTGGCAAACACAGCTACACACACACACACACACACACACACCACACACACACCACACACACACACACACACACACACACACACACACACACACCACACACACACACACACACCACACACACACACACACAGCACACAACCACACCACACACACACACAACCACACCACACATTCAATAGCTGCTGTTCATGTGCTGCAGGTATTTTCCCATTTCCTTGTGAAGCGCGTTGGCCACACCAGGGTTCGTCTGACAGTGTTAATGCATTTCTAACAGAGCTCAGTCGGATTCTCACGATGGTTGCTACAAACCACTAAAAGTGTAGGACAATACACGTATATAAGGCATGTATGACATACGGTGTTCATACTGTTCTCTGTAAGAACATAACAGATATGAAATGTATAAAAGAAGAACGTAACAATGTCCAACCAATACAGTGATTCCATAGGGCCTATTGTAATCGTACTCCTCACCATCCCCGTGCTACAGTATACCAGCCATTTATGGTTGTGCTGGCATTCCATACAAAGGAAAGTATAGAGTTTATTGTACAGTAAAGTCTGTTCAGTGCAGTGAGTGTGTATGTGTGCGAGGGGGAGAAGTGTATGCTGTTTGTGTGTGTGTGTTCTAATTCACTTAGCAGTCTCATGCACGATTGTGAAGCACCAGACACAGCTTCCAGCAGAAATCAGACACGGGCTGTGTCTTAATGCACCTGTAAAAGATGGACTGTTAGACAGTGTGGTGTACATATGGATCAATTTGAGCTCTCAGTTAGAGAGACGTATGGGCAACACTGTAACCTCTTTGTTCACTGGGTTTTTAACACCGTCTCTCTCTCTCTCTGTCCCTCTTCTCCCCCTCTATTATTCTCTCTTTCCATCTCTCTCTTTCTCCTCTCCTCGCCCTCTCTTTCTCTGTCCTACAGGAACAGTATAGCAGCATCTGCAGTGTGTGCGTTTAACTCAGCTCCCATCACCCAGGCCTTCACGGTCCTTCCGTTCCCTAGGAGACCCTACCGCTCTACCTGGCT
>NC_036839.1:23364684-23407231 GCF_002910315.2 Salvelinus sp. IW2-2015
CCCCAACCTTTCCCCATTTTCAGGTTCTGCCCCACCCCCCAAGCCCCTTCCCCAAATTTCAAGTTTCTGCCCAACCCCCAAACCCTTCCCCAACATTCCAGTACTTACCCAACCCCTTTCCCCAACTTCCAGGTATGCCACCCCAAAACTCATCCCCAACTTCCAGGTACTTGCCCAACCCCAAACTCCATCCCCAACTTCCAGGTTACAGCCCACCCAACTCCATCCCCAAACTTTCCAGGTTACTGCCCACCCAAACTCCATCCCCAACTTCCAGGTACTGCCCACCCCAACTCCATCCCCAACTTCCAGGTACTGCCCACCCAAACTCCATCCCCATCTTCCGGGTTAGTGCTGGTCTGAAGCAAAATCCTGCTCACCCTGTGTGTCCCCAGAACCAGGACTAACAGACTCTGCATCTAGGTGGCACTGCATATAAGAACCAGGACTAACAGACTCTGCATCTAGGTGGCACTGCATATAAGAACCAGGACTAACAGACTGCATCTCGGTGGCACTGCATATAAGAACCAGGGATTATGCACCCCAAAGCCCACATAATTTACATTTTAGCAATGCAACTGTAGCTTTATGAAGAAATTCATGTCATTCGGCATTTCAAAAGCATATTGTTGCTGTAGCTTGCCAGACACAGAGATGTTGTTTGCCAAACAACAATCATTACAGTGTAACAGTATTGTAGGTGTGAATAAGCGTGATTACTGGAGGAGAAAATGAGAAGGAAATGACCACAGGCAGAGGCATAGTATTGATTTATTCAAAGCAACAATGACTATTAAGATGAAGTATTATTCCTTTTCAGTTAACTTTTCTTTCTTTCTTTCTCTCTTTCTTTCTTTTTCTTTCTTTCCCTGTGTCTTTCTTCCCTCTTTCTCCTGCTCTCTCACTCCTCTCTCATCCCCCCCTTTCCCTCCCTTCCCTGTCTCTCTCCCCCTTTCTCCCTTCCCATCCCCCCTCCCCTCAGTGTGGTACCATAGATGATGACGGCGGTCCTAACGATGGTCTGACGGAGCGCAGCCTCCAGGACGCCCAGCGGCTGTACCTGATGAACGACGTGGTGCAGCCCGTCTCTGTGGACCCCTTGGTCATGCAGGATGACGTGCGCTTCTCCAGACTGGTGGTGGACATTGTACAGGGTCACGACACACTCTACCATGTCATGTACATCGGCACAGGTCAGTCGAGTTCAAAGGTCAGGGGTCAATCATTAAATTGAATTATAAAGGAAAGGGCACATTATCTAGGTAAATCTCCCTAGAATAATTTTAAAAAAATTATATATACACCTGCTCAAAAAATAAGGGAACACTAAAATAACACATCCTAAGATCTGAATGAATGAAATATTCTTATTAAATACTTTTTTTCTTTACATAGTTGAATGTGCTGACAACAAAATCACACAAAAATGATCAATGTAAATCAAATTTATCAACCCATGGGGTCTGGATTTGGAGTCCACACTCAAAAATTATGGAAAAACCACAACTACAGGCTGATCCAACTTTGATGTAATGTCCTTAAAACAAGTCAAAATGAAGTCTCAGTAAGTGTGTTGTTGGACTCCACGTGCCTTGATATGACCTCCCTACAACGCACTGGGCATGCTCCTGATGAGGTGACGGCCGATGGTCTCCTGAGGGATCTCCTCCCAGACCTGGACTAAAGCATCCGCCAACTCCTGGACAGTCTTGGGTGCAACGTGGCGTTGTGGATGGAGCGAGACATGATGTCCCAGATGTGCTCAATTGGATTCAGGTCTGGGGAATGGGCGGGCCAGTCCATAGCATCAATGCCTCCTCTTGCAGGAACTGCTGACACACTCCAGCCACATGAGGTCTAGCATTGTCTTGCATTAGGAGGAACCCAGGGCCAATCGCACCAGCATATGGTCTCACAAGGGGTCTGAGGAGTCTCATCTCGGTACCTAATGGCAGTCAGGCTACCTCTGGCGAGCACATGGAGGGCTGTGCGGCCCCCAAAAAATGCCACCCCACACATGACTGACCACCGCCAAACCGGTCATGCTGGAGGATGTTGCAGGCAGCAGAACGTTCTCCACGGCGTCTCCAGACTCTGTCACGTCTGTCACATGTGCTCATGTGCTCAGTGTGAACCTGCTTTCATCTGTGAAGAGCACAGGGCGCCAGTGGCGAATTTGCCAATCTTGGTGTTCTCTGGCAAATGCCAAACGTCCTGCACGGTGTTGGGCTGTAAGCACAACCCCCACCTGTGGACGTCGGGCCCTCAAACCACCCTCATGGAGTCTGTTTCTGACCGTTTGAGCAGACACATGCACATTTGTGGCCTGCTGGAGGTCATTTTGCAGGGCTCTGGCAGTGCTCCACCTGCTCCTCCTTGCACAAAGGCGGAGGTAGCGGTCCTGCTGCTGGGTTGTTGGCCCTCCTACGGCTCCTCCACGTCTCCTGATGTACTGGCCTGTCTCTGGTAGCGCCTCCATGCTCTGGACACTACGCTGACAGACACAGCAAACCTTCTTTGCCACAGCTCGCATTGATGTGCCATCCTGGATGAGCTGCACTACCTGAGCCACTTGTGTGGGTTGTAGACTCCGTCTCATGCTACCACTAGAGTTAAAGCACCGCCAGCATTCAAAAGTGACCAAAACATCAGCCAGGAAGCAGAGGAACTAAGAAGTGGTCTGTGGTCACCACCTGCGCAGACCACTCCTTTATTGTTGGGGGTCTCTGCTAATTGCCTATAATTTCCACCTTTTGGTTCTATTCCATTTGCACAACAGCATGTGAAATTTATTGTCAATCAGTGTTGCTTCCTAAGTGGACAGTTTGATTTCACAGAAGTGTGATTGACTTGGAGTTACATTGTGTTGTTTAAGTGTTCCCTTTATTTTTTTGAGCAGTGTATATATATATATATATTTTTTTTTTAACACTTCACTAGCTGTCCAGCCAAATGATATATTATAGAGCTCTGAGTTTTTCCTAGCCACATGACCTGAATGGGAAAACCTCTTGACTCTAGGCTGTATACAGTACAATCAATGATTTCTCATCATCTTCTTCCTCCTCTCTCCTCCAATCAGAGTACGGCACCATCCTGAAGGCTCTTGCGACCACCAATAAGAGCCTTCAAGGGTGTTACCTGGAGGAAATCCAGCTCTTCCCCGCTGGGGTGCAGGAGCCAATCTTGAGCCTGCAGATCCTTCAAAGTGATAGGTCACTGTTCGTAGGACTCAACAACAGAGTTCTGAAGATCCCTCTGGAGAGATGCTCCAACTACAAGACTGAGATGTGAGTTTCTTACYTTTTTCTGTTTTGTACAAGTGCAATAAAAGCCAACCTGGCCAACAAACCCAACCTTATGGAAGAGTACAGGTGAGCAAAAGCTGCAACTACAAGACTGAGACATGAGTGTCTCAGACTGAGAATTATTCCACATTCTGCATGTCATCCCAGGGTTGTGGTCAGTGGTGTAGTGGATGGTTAACGCAAGTAGACACATCTTACCAACCTTTCGCGGAAAAAAACAATGAAAGTATAGGAYGCGTTACTTTTTTCACRGCTACCGGCAATCAGAGATTGCYCACTTATTTTTTTACCACTACATCACTGGTTGTGGTATATTACCATAGAAATGTACAGCGTGTTGTTTATTGCTTACTTATAGTCACTTGCCTTGAGTATAAAGTGCTAGAATTATACCAGCCTGAGTAACTGACTGTGTAGTCTTATCCCTTGGGACTCTGTACTAATATATTCATTATTTGATGATACACTACCAAAACAATAACACATTTAATTTGTTGCGGTGTTGCTTTTAATTAACGAAGCAGTGTTTCTAAAAAGAGTGAGAACAGAGAAAGGAAGGAAGCCTTTATCTTTTACTGTCTCTCTGATTCAGGCTCATTTAGTGGGAGACGTGTGGCTCAGACTCTGCCCTGCCTGACTRCTGCCAGTTCAATATGAGTCTCTGAGTGTGAGCTCTGCTCAATGCTCTGGCTGTCATCTCCAGAATAAGCTGCCTGATGGCTGCCTCTGTCGTTCATCTAAACCTCCCCTCTCTCTCTCTCTCTCACAGCTGAGTGAGGAGGAGAAAAGCCCTCCCCTCTCCCTCTCTCCCTCTCTCTCTCTGCTCTCTGTTTGTCAGGCCTTATGCATTTCATCAATGCTTTCAATCAACTCTCTAGAGCTGCATCCATGCTTTGTCAGCTCGCTGTGCAATATACGCGTGCGGGTGTGCATGAAGGGCAACCGACTGTATAGGAGATTGTTGTATGTGGAGGTGTGTGCGTGCGCGTGCGCGCGTGTGTGGGTGGGGGGGCTCATGCATATGATGAATCAGCTCGCTCCTTTCTCCATCACATGTCACCAGCGGTAACACACACACAGATGCGCACACACACTCACTCCTCTCCATCAGGTACAGTGGTGAATACTAAACAAGGTGTGAGTGAGGAGATGTGAGAGCAGAGCAGAGCGGAAGCCTCGGTAGCCAGGCCTATTTAAAACACAGTGGGGTGGAATAATCACACTGAGCTTCAAGGGCACACCAGGGGAACATGTCCTTAATCCTGCGTGCTGCCTTATATCTGCCAGCCTCAGTAGCAGACACAGTCAGTTGTCAGGGGACACAGAGAGAGAAAACCACGCAGAACTGCAAATATACATGACAGGTGACGGGCTGTCAYTCACTGTGATTTATTGTGATATCTAAGGTCGGCAGGAAAGTGTGAAGGGCTTATTAGTCTTTAGTTTATGCTTTTAGGAAATCTTATTCAAAGAAAAGTTCATGCAGAATGCATACATTTCACAGCCATAGATACAGACACAAACAGGATTTACACAGAAATTGACATGGTTCTATTTTCTGTCTTTGCATATTGTTTGTCATTGCACTCCCAGGCTATTCTGTGTCTCAGCCCTCCGCCTCTGTGTTATTACATCAGTCTGCAGGAGACAGCCCCAGGACAACAACACTCTGCCTCTGGTGTTAATTATGATCAGTCTGCAGGAGACAGCCCCAGATACAACAACACTCTGCCTCTGTGTTATTACATATTAGCTGCAGGAAGACGCCCCAGGACAACAACACTCTGCCTCTTGTGTATTATATCAGTCTGCAGGAGACAGCCCCAGGTACAACAAACACTCTGCCTCTGTGTTATTACATCAGTCTGCAGGAGGACAGCCGCCAGGACAACAACACTCTGCCTCTGTGTTATTACATCAGTCTGCAGGAGACAGCCCAGGACAACAACACCTTGCCTGCGTGTTATTACATCAGTCTGCAGGAGACAGCCCCAGGACAGAACAACACTCTGCCTCTGTGTTATTAATCAGTCTGCAGGAGACAGCCCAGGACGACAACACTCTGCCTCGTGTATTATCTACATCAGTCTGCAGGAGACAGCCCAGGACACAACACTCTGCCTCTGTGTTATTACATCAGTCTGCAGGAGACAGGCCCAGGACAACAACACTCTGCCTCTGTGTTTATATCAGTCTTGCAGGACAGTCCCAGGACACCAACAAGCACTCGTGCCTCTGTGTTATTAAATCAGTCTGCAGGAGACAGCCCCAGACAACAACACTCTGCGCTCTCTGTTATTAAATCAGTCTGCAGGAGACAGCCCAGACGACAACACTCTGCCTCTGTGTATTAATCAGTCTGCAGGAGACAGGCCCAGGACAAACACACTCTGCCTCTGTGTTATTATCAGTCTGCAGGAGACAGCCCAGGACAACAACACTCTGGCCTCTGTGTTATTACATCAGTCTGCAGGAGACAGCCCCAGGACAACAACACTCTCTGCCTCTGTGTTATATACATCAGTCTGCAGGAGACAGCCCCAGGACAACAACACTCTGCCTCGTGTATTACATCAGTCTGCAGGAGACAGCCCGCAGGACAAACAACACTCTGCCTTCTGTGTTTATTACATCAGTCTGCAGGAGACAGCCCCAGGACAACAACACTCTGCCTCTGTGTTATTAATCAGTCTGCAGGAGACAGCCCAGGACAACAACATCTGCCTCTGTGTTATTAATCAGTCTGCAGGAGACGCCCAGGACAACAACACTCTGCCTCTGTGTTATTAAATCAGTCTGCAGGAGACAGCCCCCAGGACAACAACACTCTGCCTCTGTGTTTTAATCAGTCTGCAGAGACAGCCCAGGACAACAACACTCTGCCTCTGTGTTATTACAATCAGTCTGCAGGAGACAGCCCAGGACAACAACACTCTGCCTCTGTGTTATTAAATCAGTCTGCAGGAGACAGCCCCAAGAACAACAACACTCTGCCTCTGTGTTATTAAATCAGTCTGCAGGAGACAGCCCGCAACAACAACACTCTGCCTCTGTGTTATCTAATCACGTCTGCAGGGAACAAGCCCAGGACAACAACACTCTGCCTCTGTGTTATTCATCAGTCTGCAGGAGACAGTCCCAGAGACAAA
This sequence comes from Salvelinus sp. IW2-2015, assembly GCF_002910315.2. Classification (NCBI taxonomy): domain Eukaryota; kingdom Metazoa; phylum Chordata; class Actinopteri; order Salmoniformes; family Salmonidae; genus Salvelinus; species Salvelinus sp. IW2-2015. The sequence continues at coordinate 23,371,145 of NC_036839.1, forward strand.
CAACACTCTGCCTCTGTGTTATTAAATCAGTCTGCAGGAGACAGGCCCCAGGACAACAACACTCTGCCTCTGTGTGATACATCAGTCTTGCAAGAGAAGAGTCCCAGGACAACAACACTCTGCCTCTGTGTTATTACATCAGTCTGCAGGAGACAGTCCCAGGACAACAACACTCTGCCAGAAGCCTATAAAGAGGTTATGTCTTTCTGACTTGGATTATCCAAAGAGGACCTCTCCCTTTCTCTGTCCCKCTCTTTCTCCGTAGGCGTGGCGGATGTCAGTGGGTCTTATGAAGGACACCCACCAGGTGGGGTGACAAAACACTAGTCCCATTGTCCTGCTGACTGTCTGTCTGGCTGACCCGGCCAGGCTATTCTCCAGTCGGTCAGTGGCCTAGCCTGATCTGTGGGTGGCCCTCCCAGTCCCATTCACACATACAGCCTTTCATAATGAAACCTCATAATAACTAGTGGAACTACAGCAATACATCAATTCATATTGGCTTCTTCAGCCCCCTCTGTGTGACACAATGGAGGTTTCTATGGAGCAGTCTTGTATAGAAAAGCTACAGAGGCCATGGCATGGGTTATTTTTAACTTTAAAGTTATCCGTTTTTTTACAGAGATAACCCCTCGCTCTGGAAAAGGATCCTCTGTTACCACATGAATGGCAGMACTATACTAGTGTTCAACCAGAGAAGGAAATTATTGGTTCTGTGTTTGTCCCCTGTATTAGCATGAATGGATAGGCTGTTAATGGAAATACAGCACTGGGAAAACTCATAATGTTTAAGTGCAGTTATTATTATCCTTTTTTAAWATATTTGTTGCCTTTCAGAGGGTGAATGGGCAAGACAAAGATTGTAAGTGCCTTTGAACAGGGTATGATAGTAGGTGCCAGGCGCACCAGTTTGAGTGTCAAGAACTGCAATGCTGCTGGGTTTTTCACACGCAACAGTTTCCCGTGTGTATCAAGKATGGTCCACCACCCAAAGGACATCCAGCCAACTTGACACACTGTGGGAAGCATTGGAGTCYASATGGGTCAGCATCCCTGTGGAARGCTTTGGACACCTTGCAGAGTCCATGTCCTGATGAATTGAGGCTGTTCTGAGGGTAAAAAGGGGTGCAACTCAATATTAGGAAGGTGTTCCTAATGTTTTGTACGCTCAGTGTATGTTTAGCTAATGTGTACYGCTTTGTACGGTACAGAGTGCCTGGTGTCTGTTTAGGGATCAAATCAGCCATATTGCTTTGCACAGTGTTGTCTGTTTAGTGGTGACTTACTGCTATGTGCTGCACCGCCTACAGAGGTGGTATAGTCTGCCCTCTCTTAGTGAAAATTACATCTGACCTCCTCAATGGCCACTACCTACTGCTAAGTACAGCCTCCACCTCCACTCTCAATCTCTCTCTCTCCTTCTCTCTGTGTTTTCCCTCTCGAACTCGCCCTCTCTCACTCTCTCACCACTTTCTGTAAGTAGCCTTATTTATTCTGCAGCGGCTGCAGTGTTGTTTGCATGGTYGTGATACGTTGTAGCCAAGCTGCGCCAGCAAAGTAGCTCTGTCAACACTTTCACTGAGGCAAGGTGTTCCAGGTCCATACATACAGCTCAATGGCAGGATTGGGAGTGGTGTAATAATGTTGTGAATGTGTTAAATCAGGATAGAAGCCCTGAGATGCTAACCACTTACCCCTACTTCCCTGCCAACCTCTTAAGTGTAGTACCCTTGATGTTTAGGTGGTGAAGGTGAAGACAGAGTAGGAGTGGGAGTTTTGCTTGCTTTMTGATTTACAGTACTACRYTAGCTGCAACCAGCCAGTCAGGGGAGGTAGCAGACTAGTGGGTCTGTGCTGCAGGAGTTTATATCAACATCATGAAACCACAAAGTGGCTGTCTCGGTGTGTTCACCATGAACATGACCAGCTCATTTTTCCAGTGTAGAAGTTCAATGATTTCCTGATGCTCTCTAGCTCAGGGAACTTCAMGTGTTTTCATTGTTTATTAAATTATTTTCACAATCAGACCATTTGTGGATAGCAACCATGTCTACAGCTGTATTCCACGGACCCTCATGCAAAATAATAGTTATTTGCTTTTACAGGTGGGAACTATTCAATTCTCAAGTTTATTGTAATGCCCCTGYGCATTTTTTAATCTTATAAACCCTTGTCATCAGCATTGAGTCCTGAGGTTGGGCCCTGGGGATAATAATAACCTCTTTATATACAGTATTCTGGCCTTAACATCTCCAGAGCGTCCCAGGAGCCCTGAATAAATCCAGTGTTTTATTGTCTGTGTGAGAAGAACTTTAATTCCACCCACCGGTCCTCTTCAGTCCTCAGCAGAGCCAATTTATGGTCTGTTGATGCTGCCGCCAGCCTGTCAACAGGGTTCTAAAACACAGTGCTGTTAACCGCCTTTTCTCATATCACACGGGGTGCTGTTTCACTTTGGAAAATATCGTCTCCAAATTAAAACGCCTCATACTCAATCTTGCTCGTACAATATGGCATATTATTATTACTATTGGATAGAAAACAATCTCTAGTTTCTAAAACCGTTTGAATTAGTTCTGTGGATGAACCAGAACTCTTTCTACAGCGAAAATCATGACAGGACATGCGAAGGTCAGAAAAATAGTCTCTGTTCTCAGATCAGTTAAAGCTCTGTGGTGCCCTATGGATCGAAATGAACTGCACCCGCCTTCCCCTGGATGTCAGTAACCAATGAAAGTGTGAATGGAGTCTCTACGTATTTCTCAGAGTTTATAAAAGGCAATGGAGTGACATGTACGTTCTTTTGGACGCTCGCCAAGGCGCAAGAGAGACATCAGAATGGCATGTTGAATAGCTCTGTTATCGGGCTAAGATATATCCGTCTGTGATTTATTCGATATAGGTGTTAGAAACATCATAACGAAGTTATTTGAAAAACCGATTTATATCAGTTTATGTGAGTATATTGCTATTTTTCGGAATTTTCGTAGTTTGCGTTTGAGGATTTGGACATGTTGTGCCACGAGCTAAGTTAGCTGCTAGTTCCGAAGTGTTGAAGTGGACGTTTTACAACAAAAGCAATGATTCTTTTGGACAAAGGACACCTTGCCCAAGATTCTGATGGAAGCTCGTCCAAAAGTAAGAGCTATTTATGATTTATTTCCGTATTTATGTTGGAAAATGTAAACGCATTTTTCGGCCATTATTTGCGGCACTGTCTGGCTGTAACGCACACTGTATGTCTAGTACGTTAATTTTTAAAAAGTCTAAAATCAGCGGTTGCATTATAACCAATGCATCTTTCATTATCTGTCCAACCTGTATTTTTTTTGTCAATCTAATCGAAATAATCGTAAACTTAGGTGCCCTTCCAAGATGGCGCCGGCCAGAATGCATGCCATGTTTTGACTGATTACATAGCATAACCACGATTTGTGATGCTAAATATGCACATTTTCGAACAAACTCTATATGCATTGTGTAATATGATGTTACAGGACTGTCATCTGAAGAATTCTGAGAAGGTTAGTGAAAAAATTTATATATTTTGGTGGTGATGCCTTGAATCAATGCTGGGGTGATGTTAGCTCATGTGGTATGCTAATATAACGATATATTGTGTTTTCGCTGTAAAACACTTAGAAAATCTGAAATATTGTCTGGATTCACAAGATCTGTGTATTTCAATTGCTGTACGCTGTGTATTTTTAAGAAATGTTTTATGATGATTAATTAGGTAATACACGTTGCTATACTGTACTGTACAGCCATTCAGGAAGCTGCCCTCCATTCGCATTTCAGATGTCCCCAATATGCCTATTGGCTATCACAGCTTACATTTCTAATCAGAATATTTACACAACCTGTCTGTCTGTCMCTGTCTTGTTTACAATTATGAGGTCATGATTTGCAGTTAAACGGAAAGTGATAACTGCTGTTTTATGACTTTCTATTAAAAGGCCTAGTAAAGGACCACAGGTTTACAGCTCTCACAATCCCTTTTAAAATGTCCATTAAGCCCCATGGCGAACTCTGGAGATTTATCACAAGCTGTCTGTCGACAGCCAAGCCACATTGTTTTATCGTTTGGTTTATTGTTGCCGGTCGCTCTGTTTAAAATTTAACAGCCCATGTTTTGTTTTGTGGCTTCGCTGTTTTGATATAGTGTGCTATGTCACCGCTAAAAGAGGCTGGTGAATTAAATATCAGTATGGTGTCTTGGGTTGGTGTCAGAACCATACAGAAGCCTTCTCTCCTTCTCTCTTTCCTTTAATCTTTATATCTCCCTTAGTCTTCTCTCTCACAGTCATTCAAACACACATTCACACACACACACACACACACACACACACACACACACACACACACACACACACACACACACACACACACACACACACACACTACAAAACCATTGTTGGGGAAGTTACTCTGAAAATATAGTTTACCAAGCTACCAATTACTTAAGTTCATTTACACTACAGCTTCCCTTGAGAAAATTATACTTTACTTAAGAGCCCATTAGTAAGCATTTCACTTTAAGGTTGTATTTGTTGTATTTGGAGCATGTGACAAATACAATTTGATTCAATTTGATTTGACAACATGTAGTGCGCTACTCCCCAACACCGTGCAAATCCCACATTCCTCTCTATCAGCAGACTCCATCACATGTAGACTCTTAGAAAAAAGGGTTCCAAATGGGTTCTTTGCGGAGGGATAGTGTTTTACCAAGAACCYTTTTGATCTGAAGAACCCTTTTTGGAAGACAAGGGTTCTTTGTAAGGCAAATGGTTCTACCTAGAACCTTTAACATCCTAAGAACAGTTTTTGGAAGAAAGGGTTATTTGATGATTCTTTGGAAGACAAACATTATTCTTTGGAAAGCAAGAAGGGTTCTACATCAAGCCATATATCATATTTCCCAGCATGCTCTATTGTATGGTGATTTTCAGAATTGTTTGTTTTAATATGTGTTTTTGCATGTACAYTCATTGGGCGGCAGGTAGCCTAGTGGTTAGAGTGTTAGACTAATAACCGAAAGGTTGCAAGATCGAATCCCTGAGCTGACAATGTAAAATGSTGTCGTTCTGCCCCTGAATAAGGCAGGTAACCCACTGTTCGTAGGCCATCATTGAAAATAAGAATTTGATCTTAACTGACTTGTCTAGTTAAATAACATTTTTTATTTTATTTGGTTGATCCAATCTGTTAGTAATTTGACTTGTTGCACATGTGACTGAGATGGTTATTCCAGTTTAGATGATTGAGGTAGTCTCAGTATTTAATCTGCCCTACGCTGGCAGTCATTGTGAATGCAGGTTGCGGGTGATTAAACATTTCACTTGTTGGCTATACTAACCCTGGCTGGATTCCAATAGGAATTAAACATCACTTTGCAAACCAGCATAATGTGACTTGCAGGCCTGATGTGGCCTGAAAAGCAGGAGTAAAACTACTTTTCAAGCCAGCATAATGTGACTCTGTAAAGGGATCTACCTAGCACCAAAAAGGGTTCCCTTATGGGGACAAACTGAAGAACCGTACATGGTTCTACTTTTCTGAGTGTACCTGCTCCCACTTCATCCCTTACAGAGCCTACATCAGAGCCTTGTCTGTAGCTGGCTGGCTGATCTCCTTTACTTTTACAATGACCTGTTTTGTTATATAAATGTTGAGAGCTTTGACTGGCCAACAGTTGATGCAGCTGGAGAAAGGTCAGATGGGATCGGAGCTAAACCCACTAGTCAGCACTGTAAATCTTACAAAAAAGGTGCTATCTAGAACCTAAAATGGATGTTTGGATATTCCCATAGGAGAACCCTTCGAAGAACTCTTTTTGGTTCCAGGTAGAACCTTTTTGGTTCCAGGGAGAACCCTTTTGGGTTCCATGAAGGGCCTTTTCCACTGAGGGGTGGAAAAAGGGTTCTCCTATGGGGACAGCCAAATATCCATTTTACATTCTGGACAGCACCTTTTTTGTACGATTTACAGTGCAGACTAGTGGGTTTAGCTTTACGGTGTTGTGTTGTGGTGTTGTGTGTGTGTGTGTGTGTGTGTGTGTGTGTGTGTGTGTTGTGTGTGTGTGTGTGTGGTGTGTGTGTGTGTGTGTGTGGGTTGTGTGTGTGTGTTGTGTGTGGTGTGTGTGTGGTGTGTGTATGCTTGTATGTGCGTCCATGTGAAAGAGAGAGAGCAGGATTACCCCCAATCTCTTTATCGAAAGTATTCCTATGAGGCCCATTGTTTACAGTAAGGTGGCAGAACGGACGGTTGGCATGCCCTGCCTGCGGTGATGTTTTGTACTGCAGGTGGCTCTCCTTTTCTCTCTGGTAACCCGTCCTCCACTGCCCCCTCTCGCTCACTGCCGCTCGTCAAAAAACTCAACTCAGCATTCTTTTCAAGCTGACGAATTTTCATAGTCTTAAGAGCTTACATTGGATGGCTGGCTTTCATCGGTGTGTGTGGTGTGTGTGTGTTTGTGGTGGGTGTGTGTGTGTGTGTGTGTGTGTGTGTGTGTGTGTGTGTGTGTGTGTGTGTGTGTGTGTGTGTGTGTGTGTGATTTCACCACTGTAATTCATGAGACCAGGTCCAGGGTAAACTCTTTCAGCTGAAGGCATTTTAGATTTGAGGTGTGTGCCCTGAGGGTGGGTATGTGTGTGTGTCCTCGGGCCTGACTTCTGGCTTACTGTAACGGAGGGTAATTGGACCTCAGATCTGCACCATGCTCTTCTTAAGTGTCAGTGTTTAGTCTGTCTGTCTGTAAGCAGCATTATGTGTCTGAGTAAACAGAATGCACACTAGCAGTGCTTGGTGAGGCAGCTAAACATTATCAACATGTTATGCTTGCCAGGTCTTCACCCTCTCATTTACCACTCATTTAAAGCTATGGTGCAGCAGAAGCGTTCCCGTCTCTCTGATGTCACCACAACAACATGGATCCCTTCCCATAGCCTCTCTCTCCCTCTAGCTCTGTGTCAGGCCATCTCTGATGCAGGTTGATACAATTTGTCAGCTCAGCACTAACTCCTAAAACACCTTCCCCACTGCAGGACTTGGCTCGGGCTTGGCTGTGTGTTCTGTAACAACACAAAGTGATGCTTCAACCTCGTAGCTGAAACACCAYAGGCCCCACTCAAATAAACAAAGGGGGCTGGTGCCAAGAATATAATTATCTTTCTTTCTCTCTGCTAGCTAAGGGGGCTGTAAAGAGGTAGTACAGGCAGGAAATAGGGAGCAGACATGGGTTCAAATAGTATCTGAGATTTTTCAAATASTTCAAGCATTTGCTTTAGCCTGCCTGGAACTTGTTGGGACTTTTCACTTTTCTATTGGTTCTACAGCAACAGACAAGCTCAATCAAGTGTTTGAAATGATATCAAATACTATTYAACCCAGGTCTGCTAGGGAGGCAGTCAGGAGTTGGTACAGGGCAGTAAGGACTGATGTGTTTATTACAATAAGTTCTCTCTTTCTCTCTATTTATCTCTCTTTTCTCTCTTTCGCTCTCTTTCTTTTGCTCTCTCTGCACTCTCACTCTCTCTCTCTCCCTCTCTCTCCAGCTCTCTCTTTCCCTCCCCATCTTTCTCTCGCTCCCTCTCACTCCCTGTCTCCCACGGCCTAACTTCATCATTAACAGGTTTAGATTTAATTACCCCTCATTAAGCTCCTGTTTGACTGGAAACTTGCATATTTCATCGCTGTTTGGTTGCTGCACGGCTGTATGTGTGTGTGTGTGTGTGTGTGTATGTGTGTGTGTGTGGGGGGGGGGCACTGATTTGTTTACCTCTAGTCAGACGCTCCTTAGTTTAGGAATCACAGGGGTGCGGGCTGTGTGCCTGGAGGGAGAGTGAGTTTATTTGTACATGGTTTAGTGGGCCGGCCTCACAGGGCTGGTGAGTGTTCTTTGCTTGTGTTTACTGCGTTGACTGACTGCTCTCTCTCTATCCTTCACCATCTCCCTCTCCCTATCCCTCCCCCTCTCCTCCATCTCTCTTGCCCCCTGTAGGCTATGCCTGGAGGCCAGGGACCCATACTGTGGCTGGGACAGGAAACAGAAGCGATGCACCACCCTGGAGGATAGCTCTAACATGAGCCAGTGGAGTCAGAACATCACTGTGTGTCCGGTAAGTGCCAACAGGGACCCGCAATTTCCCCTACCCCGCTCGTTTTGTTATTTCCCTAGGTGTCAATATTGTCACTGGTAAGCCCCTGGGGCTACCTGCATCACCGCTGGCTGTCTGATAACCTAGCATACCTCCACTCTGCCTGGTCTCTCCTGGGGACTCTGGCCATGTACAGTAGTAGTCTGACAGTTTAACATTGTAACAGTTTGTTTTGCCTTGGGGACTCAGTTTGTCCAGGTCGCCCTTGGAAAATGTTTTTAGCCTCAGGTGTCTTTCCTGATTAAATAAAGGTAAAATAACAGTTTTCCTGTGTCAAGGTTATTGTCACATGATTAATGATATCCAGTACATTTCCTGACACTCTTATCTCTCTCTCTCTGCCCTGTGTGGATTTTCAGCTGAGGAACCAGATCACCATCGGTGGCTTTGGACCCTGGGCAGCGTGGCAACAATGCAGCAACGACGACGGCGAAGGCACCAGCACCTGTCTGTGTCGCTCCAGGGAGTGTGACAACCCTCCAGCTCGCTGTGGCGGGAGGAACTGTGAGGGGCCCACCATCGAAGTCTCCAACTGTTCCAGGTATGTAAAACAAATAGGGATTTATATAGATCCTGATTGGAGGATTGCGGATTTCCTGCTTCTTCCCTCCTTCCAAGCAGGATTTCTGGAAAACCTGGTAATTTGGAGAAAGTTACAGGAATGTTTCCACCCGAACCACCAACCACCATCTCATTTAGGGTGTGAAATAACAACCCATTCCCTATATAGTGTACTACTCATGAATTCTGGTCAAAAGTAGTGCAGTACATAAGGGGATAGGGTGCCATTTTAGATGCAGCCTCAGATATGTCTGTCTGTCTGCAAGTGGCTACTGAATATTGAGAAATGCTTTCAGAGGAACAGAGCACTTAAGCAGATTYAAGAATGTGTTTCTYGTGTCACATTTAGCTCCTGAGCAAGTGGTTTTGCTTCCCTCTCAGAATCACAAATTAGGGCCATATTCATAAGTGTGTTGAGTGCTTAAAGAGKTTGAARGGAATCTTAAGCACTTACAAATTTGTACTACTATAATGCATATTTTAGGGAAAATATCTTTAATGTTTTGGTGCAAAAAATTCTGTAATCTTRTTCGTTTACCTGGAAAATTGGAACCGTTTTTTTACCTGAAACTTTTCATTTTAGATTCTACAAATAAACGTTTTACTCTGTATTCATCAAGCCATCGTTTCCGTTTGGACTCATTGGACTTATTGGATGTACATCTCAATCTTGAAACTGGTTTCCACACGGTGCTACAGGATTCTTTGAACCTCCTATAACATCACATTTCTGTTGCCGTAGAAACGGAGGCTGGACCCCCTGGTCGTCATGGGGACAGTGCAGCACCACCTGTGGAACGGGGTTTGAGATGCGCCAGCGCACCTGCAACAACCCGTCGCCCCGTCACGGTGGTCGGGTGTGTGTGGGCCCCGTCAGGGACGAAAGGTGAGAGGAGAGAGGGAGATGGCAGGTCTATTTGTGAGAGAGCTATGTGAACAAATGTTGGTTAAGTAATACWTTTATCATATGTCATTTTTTTGCTGAATAATGAACATGTTCGCTTGACTCAAAAGAGCAAAACTCTCAAACATGTATAGGTGATTTACTAAGAAAGGACATTTATGATTAATTTATGAGACATGTTTTGCACTTTTCAGTAACAGTATTGACCCTCAGTATCTTTTTGGGCATGATGGTCTTAGGTAAATATCAGCTCTCTTACACACGCCAGTGCCTCTGGCGTGTGTAAGGCAGAAGACAAATTGACATTTCTTCCAAAATAGATATCAGTTTCTACCCTCCCGTCCCGTCTCCTCTCCTCCCCTCTCTAGGTTCTGTAACGAGGGTGTGTCATGTCCCCAGCCTATCTTCTGGTCCCCGTGGGGTTCCTGGACTAAGTGCAGTGCTGGGTGTGGAGGTGGGGTCCACTCCAGGGTCAGGAGCTGTGAGAATGGGAACAGCTGCCCAGGCTGCGCACTGGTACGATATGGATGGACGGACAGACGGATGCACACGCACGCACGCACGCACACACACACATACACACACCTCTTGGCTCACAGAGCTGCTCTGGACCTGTATGTGAGCCTGAGAGGCGCCCCTTAGCCCTTCCAGTCCCCAAAGTGTGCTTTTTGTTGATGGTAGAATTTAACCAAAAAGTTTTTTTTGTTTTTTTTCTGAACCTACTGCCCGCATGTCGTTGTTAAATTCTCATCTATGTTTCAGAACCAAAAAGTTGTGTGTCTTGATTGTTGACCAAGGACCATTCATCAGCACAAAGGACTGTGTGCATATCCAGATTAGTGACCAGAAAGAATTTCCTCCAGTTTTTCCTGGAATAAACAGATAGGTCACATTTATCATCCATATAAAATACAGTTTATCTACTACTGACTCATCTTTACCAGAACTATAATAGGCTACCTGGCAATTTTATTGATACTTTTCATAATTCAGATAGGCCTAATTTGGGTGGTACTGGCGATGTGTCTAAAGATAAGCAGCTGTAACATCGCACTGACTTKAATATTATGGAATTACGATGTAACATATTCTGGCAAATTTATGAAGATATTTGTGAGGAAGCACAGGTCTACTCGGCAGCCAACAAGCACTCTGCAGGCAGGCTGTCCTCCAAAGTGATGGAGCGGTCCSAACACAACATGCTTTCCATCAGATCCTGCAACATTCGCTACAAGTACGCGTAGGATTTTGCTCTGGTTGATCTGGCCTCCACAATCACACCGACCTCAACCCAATTGAGATGGTTTAGGATGAGTTGAACCGCAGAAAAAAGGAAAAGCAGCCAACAAGCGCTCAGCATATGTGGGAAACTCCTTCAAGACTGTTGGAAAAGCAATCCAGGTGAAGCTGATTGAGAGAATGCCAAGAGTGTGCAAAGCTGTCATCAAGGCAAAGGGTGGCTACTTTGAAGAATCTCAAATATAAATATATTTTGATTTGTTTAACACTTTTTTGGTTACTACATGATTRCATATGTGTTATTTRATAGTTTTGATGTCTTCACTATTAATTTACAATGTAGAAAATAGTCAAAACTTTCTTTACATTTATTGGAAACTATGGCTCTACTCTGGACTCCGGAGAAGTGAGATAATATATCGCTAGTTGATATTGGCTGCTAACATGAATGACTTTCAGCACCAAATGCAGGTGTAAAAGGCAGTTTATTTCTGTAGCCTATCTTGCGTTTTGAAAATAAATCACAGTTTATGGCTGGCTACATTTGCGCAAACGATTGTGTGCACACTTGCATGAGCGAGGGTCGCAAGTTTTGTACCACTCTTTTTTGGGAGTCGCAGGTCAAAAATTCAAATAAAAACACTGGGATACATGTTACTGGCAACAGATCTAGTTGGGTTGGATATAGTAATAGTAGGRTACAGTATTTCTTACAATCTTCTATTTTGGCTGGAATTGTGTTGGTCATTGTTAATAAATGCAGCATTTATTCCCCCCAAAGAATGTTTTGCCTGTGCTGAATATATCAGACTAGTAAAGGCCCAGTGCACTACTTTTGTGAAGAAATGTAAACTAAATGTATTTGAGTGTTTACCAGAATTTGTAACCTGAGTCTGATAATTATATGTACAAAACAGTTCATTTGATACTTGTGGAATATAAAAATACTTGCTTGAAATAGGTTTTCAGTTTCTTTAAATACTTTGCAAATGCAACTTATTTCTTTTTTTMGTGTAATTTTTACCCCCTTTTTCTCCCCAATTTCATGATATCCAATTGCGATCTTGTCTCATCACTGCAACTCCACAACGMGCTCGGGAAAAGCAAAGGTCGTGTCATGCGTCCTCCAAAACATGACACGCTTCTTAACACCCGCGCGCTTAACCCAGAAGCCAGCCACACCAATGTGTCAGAGGAAACACAGTTCAACTGAGGACCAGAGTCAGCCTGCAGGTTCCTGGCCCACCACAAGGAGTTACTAGAGCGCAATGAGCCAAGTAAAACCCGCCCAGCCAAACCCTCCCCTAACACAGACAACACTGGGCCAATTGTACACCATCCTATGGGATCGAACTCCAGGCTGTAGTGACACCGCAACACAGTGCCTTAGACTGCTGCGCCACTCAGGAGGCCCGCAGCTTATTTCTATGTGAAAACTGAAATGGTCTATTCATTCCTTTTCCATAGACACTCTTATCCAGAGGAATTTACAGTAGTGAGTGCATACATTTTCAGACTTTTTCATGCTGGTRCCCCATGGGAATTGAACCCATAACCCTAGCATTGCAAGCACTAACTGAGCCTCATCACATTATATCCTCAATGTACTCAATTACTGTATTATGCATTGTTTTTCTTCATGGTGATGGACAATCTACAGGTACAAACCTAGATGACCACATTAAGTGGTTTGTAAGGATGGTAGATTAATACTGCACAAAACGTTTTTTTAATGTTATTTGATAAAGGAAAATATTTAATTGGATGTGGATGTTTTGTGTGTTTTCCCATAACTTTGCACCTTTTSATGTAAATGTTTGAGGACAGGGTTTTGTTCTTTCTGGATTCCATTACAATGACAATTGTAGAGAAAGGGACAGGGCAACAACTCTTACAATTCCAACTATTGAATCCTGCAAAATACTGTTCTTAATTAAACAATTACCTTTTTTGCCAAAGATGAGATGCAGAATTTTGTCCCCCCCCCCTGCGCTACAGATGTCTATATCTCCGCTAATACTAGTAAAGGCCCAGTGTACTACTTTCGTGAGAAGAAATATTAATATTTTTTATTAATATACATTTTGTTATTCAGATTCATCAGGGGGTGCTGCAGCAACCTCAGCACCAATATAGCTATGCTTTTATYATAATGGCCTCTCTTTCTCTCGCTCTTTCTTCTCCCTCCCCCTCAACCCTCCCCCTACAGGAGTACAAGGCGTGTAACCTGGAGGCGTGTCCAGAGGTAAAGAGGAACACCCCCTGGACCCCGTGGATGCCCATCAACGTGACCCAGGGCGGGGCACGCCAGGAGCAGAGGATGCGCTACATGTGCCGCGCCCAGCTGGCAGACCCCCACGAGCTGCAGATCGGACGACGCAAGGTAGAGACCCGCTTCTGCCCCAATGACGGCACGGTTGCCTGCGAGACCGACAGTGAGTATCCGATGTGGAATCGCTAGTTAGTTGTGATGTGCTAGTAGCTACCATTGAGCAAGTGACATGTATTGTGTTGGTGTGCAGAGGGTTGGGAGTTAACGCCCAGGTTTAAATATCGTTTTAATTTTGTCAAACCCACCCACTCTCAATCTATATTATAGACGGCTCTGGGCTCGTGGTAATGACTGGAYCAGGATGGGTGGAGGGGTATCAGATACATCAAATACATGGTTTCCAGCTGTTTGATACCATTACATTTGCTCCGTTCCATTATTATAAGCTGTCCTCCCATCAGCAGCCTCCTGTGGTATCCTCCCGCTGGGTAGTACAGTGATGTAGAGCATATTGAAGGAATCCTCCTGTTAGTGTCTGTTAGTCTGTTAGTGGCTGTTAGTGTGTTAGTGGCTGTTGGTGTGTTAGTGTCTGTTGGTATGTTAGTGGCTGTTGATGTCTGTTGGTGTCTGTTAGTGTGTGGGTCTCCCAGCAGGCACACAATGCTGCTGGTCACAGTCCGACTCTCCTCTCCTGGTGGCAGCTTTACGCTCTCCGCCCACTGTATCGATTAACTGTAGCTGGCTGACAGTGGTGGGCTGGCCAGGGTGGGCTGTGTAGGCAGGGTGGGCTGTGTAGGCAGGGTGGGCAGATAGGAGGACAGGAGGACAGGCTCAGAGAGGAGCTGATGAACWGCTTCTGAACAGGAAATACAGTCCAGACTGGACAGGACTAAAGGGAAGMATGGTCTCTKTCTCTCTGTCTCTCTCTCTATGTATGGCCAGGTGGCTCTGTCTGTTATATYTACAGTATATTCAGTTAGTGAGGTCACTGCAAAAKACTTAAACACTTCCCAACGTGTCACAGTCTAGCCAGACTTACCCAGAATAAGACCAGTGCTGACTTGAGTAAGATATGAATAAAGTAAGACTCCTTCCTCAGAACAGAGAGTAGATGATTTTTCAGTTGTATGACTCTCCATGGAGGCAGGATTGAATAATCTGAACAGTTTTGGAATGGAGAGTGRTTCAGTATAAAGAAAGCCTGGTCCTATTGATCCCCTGGTATCAGTGATCTTTCGCTTGTATGTGTGAGCTATTCCATACACCTATATGATATACAACGGTATCATACTACTCTATCTCTATGACCTGTGTAATGTAGAAATGATTCAGTGTATTGAGCAGACCAGTGCCCTGTGTATTAACCCTTTCCTCTACTGCTAGCTCTAGTGGAGGACCTCCTGAGGACCCCTGTGGTACGAGTGGCAGGCTCCGACTGGTCATCATGGGAGACGTGGTCCGCCTGCTCCCAGGACTGTGCCAAAGGGTACCGCACCCGCAAGCGCACCTGTACCACCCCAGAGGGCAAGGCTGCCCCGCCAGCCTGCAGGGGCTCACCCGTGGAGTACCAGGACTGCAACACCCAGCCCTGCCCAGGTAAGACACCGACTACTCCAGTGGCTGTAGTGGATCCCCAGTGGAGTACCAGGACTGCAACACCCAGCCCTGCCCAGGTAAGACACCGACTACTCCAGTGGCTGTAGTGGATCCCCAGTGGAGTACCAGGACTGCAACACCCAGCCCTGCCCAGGTAAGACACCGACTACTCCAGTGGCTGTAGTGGATCCCCAGTGGAGTACCAGGACTGCAACACCCAGCCCTGCCCAGGTAAGACACCGACTACTCCAGTGGCTGTAGTGGATCCCCAGTGGAGTACCAGGACTGCAACTCTCAGGCCTGTCACGGTAAAGGGGAAGAGAACATGCACACACACACAAACACACGTGCACACATGCACTTGCACACACATACACACACACACTACTTCCATAACTATACATCAACGACCTCCAGTTGTGGTTAGCATAATACACACATTAAAACACACCACTAGGGAGAGAGCTGTATGCTGATGCTCGTCCTGTAAAGTTATGCTGAGGGGACCATTACTTCCATTAGCTAATGAAACAGAACCAAGGAGTCCTTGGTTACAGTAGCTGAGTCTTTGTAGCGTTTAAACTAAAGCTTCTCATCATCCCCTAATCATGCAGTTGGCCTGCTATAACCAGTAGTACCTCCACTAAGCTCTGCTCTTAACACTCATGTAAATGGAATGTGGACTGGCTATATTGATGTTGTATGGTTGGTGCATCACTGATGATCATCCCTTGAGTGTATCGTTTAGTAATGGTCATTGGCTGTGTGTGCCAGCCTATTCTCTTATGTCTATATACTCAACTCTTAATTAACCTGACCTAAATGATCCAGTCAGTCTGTAATTTCTCTCTCTGTCTGTCTGTCTGTCTGTCTGTCTGACAGTTGGATATTATGTGACTGAGGGAGGGAGGGCGCGTGCGAGGGAGGGAGAGAGGGACAGAAGTCCTTGATTGAGAGACAGAGAAAGACAGAGAGAGAGAGTGAGGGAGGGAGAGAGAGAGGTCCTTGACTGATAGACAGAGGAAGACAGAGAGGGAGGGAGAGGTACCTGATTTACAGAGGCAGAGCAAGACTGACAGAAAGAGACCGAGAGACCGTGAGACCGAGAGACCGTGAGACCGTGAGACAGTGAGACAGTGAGGCAGTGAGACAGTGAGACAGTGAGACCGAGAGACCGTGAGACAGAGAGACAGAGAGACCGTGAGACCGTGAAATTGACAGATGGAGTGGCAAGGGAGAAGAAAATAGATTTTCACAAGATTGAGAGATGGTAAAGAGTGTTTCAGAGAACGGGCTATAAGGAGAAGTCTCTGGTCCTGATGTGGCTATCTTTATTTTACAAGCCTTCTGTTTTGCTGGTTTTCTTTATATTCCTCTTTCCCCAAAATGTCTTTCCCAGTCCCATCACCATGCAGCACTCAGAGGGGCCAGACAGACAGCCAGAGGAGTGTGAGGCAACCAAAGCAGTCACATCCCAGTTCACTCTCCCTACTGTCTAATCAACTGAAGTAAATGGAGTTTTCTAGAGCACGGGCGATAGGGGCGAGGACGGCATTACAGCCCCGGCTCCTCTCACCACTCACCTCCATCTCTCTCTGTCAAACGCATTCTTTACTGTCTCGTCCCCTCAACTCAAACACTCTCATTCAGATGGACATGCTGAAAGTACCTGTTCAATGGGGCGGCAGGTAGCCTAGCGGTTAGAGCGTTGGGTCAGTAACCAAAAGGTTGCTGGATTGAATCCCCKAGCTGACAAGGTAAAAATCTGTCGTTCTGCCCCTGAACAAGGCAGTTAACCCACTGTTCCCCGGTAGGCTGTCATTGTAAATAAGAATTTGTTCTTAACTGACTTGCCTAGTTAAATAAAACACATGTGAGTGGAATGACAACACACTTAATATAGCAAGTCTTTATAGAGGGGTTAAGCATAGCAGAGTTATTCCTAGGCATGAAAAGTGCTGTGTAGGGACAATGGACAGCAGTGTAGTCTTTTAAGTAGATAATCTATCTGGTCCCCTGGGTAGACTTTGGTTGTGTTTATTGCAGCTACAAGAGGATAACATTTGATATGTTTATTTTTGCCTAGTTAGTGATGAGAGAGATAGATATCTGACCTTGCTTATATGTTTATATCTTTGCGTGTGTGTTTATTCCTGTCCAGTGAGTGGAGCCTGGTCGTGTTGGTCGTCCTGGTCTCAGTGTTCAGTGCCCTGTGGTGGAGGGCACTACCAGCGTACCCGCTCCTGTAACAACCCCAGCCCTGGCAACGGAGGAGATATCTGTATTGGCCTACACACTGAGGAAGCGCTGTGCAACACACACACCTGTGACGGTAAGGCACACACACACACACACACACACACACACATCACACCCAACACCACCCCAACACATCCATCAGAGTCACAGGCTTCCCTGTCCTTTACATCAGGACGATCATTACCTCTAATCAATACATTACAACTAGTCTATCATGATAATTACTCACTGATCAATACTGTGCCAATCAACACCTTGTTATGTCGCTCCAGAGAGGGCTGTGAAATGGAGTCCCCGGCATGTCTGCTGCTTCCCTTTTGCAGCCTCAGTGCCAGCCTTGTGGTGGTGCAGACCGGTGGTGTGCCTTTTGGCCCAATATTGTGTGATGATGGGATCTGATATTTATACTGTATGTGTAACCAGGCCCTCTGCTCTGTGCGTCCCTCTGTGTAGTGTCTCTTCTCCCAATAGGACACTGTCATTCGTATGTGTGATTCTGAGCCAGCTAATCCTGYCCTGGGTAGAAAGTTACTCTCAGACGTGTCTGTGAATAAGCCCACAGCCCTAATGAGAGATGAGACACCATTTCTAAAGAGTTTCTCTTTTGTTTTATCTGATTCCTAATCTATTCTTTATTTTCTGGAATTTGCTAGCCAGTGCAAATATTGCTTCTGTTGCTGCTGCGGCGTGTGACCGTGTGTGTGTGAAATGCYTTTGAAATGTGTGTGTGTGCCTACCCGGCTGCCTGTGGTTGTGTCCACAGTTTACCATGCTAATGACGTGGCCATCTCATTTGTCTACGGTACATTTACTGACAAGCAGGACATTGGTCATCTYTGCACAGATCCATGCTCACTTCCCTACAGATACAGTGCACCTCCAATTAMCCAAAAGGCCTTGTGTCTGTCAGTCCCCGGACTATCTGATGTCCCTTTCAGAGATGGCTTGACTAAAGAGATTGTGCTAACTAATGGAGGACAGGTGTGTGTGTGCTTTTGTGTTTGTGTATGCGTGCGCGTGTGACCGTTATTACAGTGAKTGCTAATAGAGGTGCCTCAGGGTTTTATTTCTGCCTTGATCCAATTCTACAGCTCAGACGCATTGGTTTGGTTGAGTGACGTAAATAAATGAATGAAATGAATGAAGCAATTATAGTAAGAGGGCTGGTTTGCTGCGTTGTTAAACATAATTGTAATATTATGCGACAGTACTGTGTCCACATTAGGACAGGCACAGAGTCACAAGGCCACCAACTCCTTGTGACTCTGAGGCTGTCCTAATATGGATGCCATCCTAATTAGAGGTCGACTGATCATGATTTTTCAACGCCGATACCGATTATTGGAGGACAAAAAAAGCCGATACCGATTAATCGGCCGATTATATATTTTTTTAAATGTATTTATATATATATATATCATACACACACACACATTTTTGTAATAATGACAATTGCAACAATACTGAATGAACAATGAACACTTTTATTTTAACTTAAAATAATACATAAATAAAATCAATTTAGTCRCAAATAACATGAGAACATATGTTAAAACGAACCACCAGCTTTCATGGGTTCAATATCCCAGTAAGAAGTTTTAGGTTTTAGTGCAGAAAGCAGAGCTGTCTGCATGGTCCCCTGTCAGTCTGCCTTCCCCGGAAACACAGACCTATTTGAAGTAGATCAAGACATTCTCTATGGAAGACATGAACGGTAAAAGAACGAAGGAACCCCCTTCAAGTTCAGCCGCAAGTTATTACAGGAACTATAACGCTGTCGACTATTTCTCTCTAAACCATATACCTTTGACTAATCCAGAAACTATCACCTCGAAAACAAAACGTTTATTCCGGTCCGTATTTTATCTAACGGGTGGCATCCAGAGTCTAAATATTCCTGTTACATTGCACAACCTTCAATGTTATGTCATAATTACGTAGAAATCTGGCAAATTAGTTCGCAAAGAGCCAGGCGGCCCAAACTGTTGCATATACCCTGACTCTGCGTGTAATGAACGCAAGAGAAATGACACAATTCACCTGGTTAATATTGCCTGCTAACCTGGATTTCTTTTAGCTAAATATGCAGGTTTAAAAATATATACTTGTGTATGATTTAAGAAAGGCATTGATGTTTATGGTTAAGTACACATTGGAGCAATGACAGTCATTGATTATTTGTTTTTTATAAGATAAGTTTAATGCTAGCTAGCAACTTACCTTAGCTTACTGCATTCGCGTAACAGGCAGGCTCCTCGTGGAGTGCAATGTAATCAGGTGTTAGAGCATTGAACTAGTTAACTGTAAGGTTGCAAGATTGGATGCCCCGAGCTGACAAGGTTAAAAATCTGTCGTTCTGCCCCTGAACGAGGCAGAACGTTCCTAGGCCGGCATTGAAAATAAGAATGTGTTCTTAACTGACTTGCCTAGTTAAATAAAGATTAAATAAAGGTGTAAAAAAATAAATATAATAATAATATAATCGGCAAATCGGCGCCCAAAAATACCGATTTCCGATTGTTATGAAAACTTGAAATCGGCCCTAATTAATCGCCCATTCCGATTAAACGGTCGACCTCTAATCCTAATAAGGACACCGTACTGTGGGAGTTGTCTTCTGTTGTTCTACCAACACAAGTTGTGGGAGATCAAAGAGCAGATGGAGCAGCTTCAACAGCCAGTGACTGAGTCTCTGACTGATACGAGAGGTGAACAGAATGGCTGCAGTCATAGAGCCTTATATATGTACAGTTTCTTTGGATTAATGGGTTTTGTCATTATGTGTTGGAAACTGGAGAGGTTCCTTTCTGTTTACTGTATACAAGTGCCTGCCGGCGCGGAAACATGGATTACACTTGGCTCTGGACACACACATCTCGGCTATGCACTAAACAAACTATGGGTTTGCTTTTCAATACAGTTTACCTCACAAACGTTTGGGTCTGTTTGTATATGGCTCAGGTTGTTTGTGGCTGTGCTGTGGTGGGGCTAGTTTGTTTTGTCTCATGCTCTTGGGTGGGCATGTTGGGTTCCAGGCATTTTAAGACTGTAGCAGTTACTTCAACTCAGGGTGAGTCCATGGTCATTTGTCTGTGTACTGACAGTCACAGTGTGTGTGTGTGTGTGGTGTGGTGTTGTGTGTGTGTGTGTGTGTGTGTGTGTGTGTGTGTGTTGTGTGTGTGTGTGTGTGTGTGTGTGTGTGTGTGTTGTGTGTGTGTGTGTGTGTGTGTGTGTGTGTGTGTGTGTGTGTTGTGTGTGTGTGTGCAGGCGGCTGGATGGCCTGGTCCTGTGGTCAGTGTGTGACAATGCAGGGCTGCAGGTACGCAGCAGGGTCTGTGGAGCCTCAAGGCTCCGCCCCCTGTGTGGGAAACAGCACCGAGCACAGGGACTGCAATGAGATCCCAGGTGAGTCAGACACACCTTCATCATCATTATCATCATTGTTATCATCATCATCGTCGTCGTCATCATCATTATGTAACATAGACACACACTGAAATGAGCTGTATCATCACACACATAGGGCCAGTTTTCCAGAATAAGCCATTTCCTGGTTTAAAAATCATGTTAAATTGAAAGTGCTTTTAAATCCATCAGTGTCCGGGAAACTGCCCCATATACTATCAAACTCCTCCAATCCCCACCAGACAGAGGCCTTGCCCATCTGCTATCTTAATTAGTGTTAATCTCAGTAAATCAGGCTTCTCAGACGGCTCCTCTGATGTCTCTGTCTGTTAAGTTTTCTTCCTTTATTTTTGCTGTAGTCGTAGTGATCTTTCAGGGCCTGGCTGCCAGAGACAAGACAAGATAGACTCACTAGCCCAGAATACCAAGTGAATTAAATCAAGGCTTCTCTCAATTAATATTAATGTGTCACAACACCAAGGCTGCATCCCGAATGGCCCCCTATTCCCTATATAGTGTACTACTTTTGACCAGAGCCCTGTGCCCTGATCAAAAGTAGTACACTATATAGGGAATAGGGGTGCCATTTGGGATGCAGGCCAAATCACACCTAATTTATTGCAATTTTGGATGAGGCGATAGAAATCGTAAGGTCACTGGGAGTGCGTGTGACACTGCCTGGGGGGAAATTGCCCCAAATTTAATCATTGGATTGTTGCGTCTCAATTAAAAACACACCCTTCCCTCCCTCTCTCCCACTACCTTCCTGATGAATTAGTGGAAGGCAAACGTGGTTTAACTTTAAATGATTGGCTTTACTTTGATTAAATGATTGGCTCAGGCTACACAACATTCAACATTCAAGACATTTACAACATTCCCCTGGAGAAATGATTCATTGATTTGTGTTTCATGATGTTTGCTTGTTTGTTTGTGCTGTATGTACCGTATACAGTATTTCATCTTCCAGTTAAAATGAAAGTCTACTCTGGTGTCTTGGGGTGATTCCAGCTGTGTCTGGTAAGAATCTGCATGTGCTGGTAGCTGACTGTGTGTCTGTCTCTGCATGTCTGTCTGTCTGTCTGTCTGTCTGTCTGTCTGTCTGTCTGTCTGTCTGTCTGTGTGTCTGTCTGTGTGTTTGTTGTGTTGCAGTGATTCTCCCTGCGTCTGGCTTTGATAAGGACCAACAATGCGGAGGTAAGTGGATTGACAACTATCTACGTGTGTGCATGTGTGATCGTTTGTGGGGGGGTTGGAGGTAAGGGGGGGGGTGTAGGGATAGAGCGAAAGAGTTAGTTGTGAAGGCTGCCACTACAGTGCCTTCAGAGAGTATTCATACCCTTTGACTTACTCCACATTTTGTTGTGTTACAGCCTGAATTCAAAATGGATTACATACATTMTTTTCCTCATCAATCTACACACAATACCCCATAATGACAAAGTGAAAACATGTTTTAGAAATGTTAGCAAATGTATAGCTAATTTACATGTGTATTTTGTAGAAGCAGCTTTAGCAGCGATTACAGCTATGAGTCTTTCTAGGTAAGTCTTAGGGTTGTATCACATTTCAGGTAAGACCCAAATGTAGACTGTGTTGAAGTAACAAACAGGAGACAAAGGACTGTGACACATGGATTTACATCTAGACACATGAAAAGTAGGAAGTATACAGAGGGTATGGGACAACAGAGGACYAACAGCAAAGGGGCTAATGATTTTGGAGAAGGGGGGAAAGGTCTCAGCTTCCGGGGGTGTAGCCGCGGGGCTATAGCGGCATGCCAGCACATCCGGCTTAACATCCCTGGGTACCAGGTTGGTGTTGCGGGAAGCGAAGTGGCCCGGGCCTTACTGAACCCCTCCCGGAGGTCCTGGTACTCCGCGGGAATGGCGCAGAGGTTCGGGGCTATTTCCAAGCCCCCAGGGAGACGTCCCGGGGCAGGCAGAGATGATTTCAGGCAATGATCGTGGCAGAACGGGCTCCAGCCCATGATGGCACAAGTAGACCAGTCAATCGAGGGATTGTGTCGCTGGAGCCAAGAGAAACCCAATACCACAAGAACATGCGGACACTCAATTAGCAGGAATTGTATTGTCTCGATGTGGTTCCCTGACACTTGTAGGTTGATGGGGGTGGTATGGTGGGTGACCCGGCCTATAGAGCGCCCGTCCAGCACTCTAACATCCATGGGAATGGAGAGGGGTTGAGTGGGGATGTCCAGCTCGGACGCCAGGGTAACATCCATAAGACTCAAATCGTCCCCTGAGTCGATGAGTATCTGGAGAGACTTGGGCTGATTGCCCCACAGCAAGGTGGCATGGAGAGGGGGGTGAGTAAGGGGAGAAGCAACATTATCCTTAAGACCCACCAGAATACTCATTCCTACCAATGAGCTAGGTCTCTTGAAGGGACAGGTAGCCACATAATGACCGGCAGGCCCGCAATACAGACAACACTGGGTGTTAAGTCTGCGTACGTGTTTGGCTGGAGACAGCCTAGCCCTGCCGAGCTGCATTTSCTCGAGAAGAGGCAAATTGGCTGTCTTCMGAGGCTCTTGGAGGAACTCGGGTAAGCTCGGATRCTCTCGGGGACGAAGACGCCGGGGACTTCCGGAGTTCATCAGATGCAAGGTGGTATCCTTGAGTGAGAGATTGCGACCTTAATCAGACCTCTTCTCCCTCCTACTTTCCCGTAGCCGACCATCGATCCGGATGGTTAAAGTGATGAGTGAGTACTTCCTCTGAAGTAAAGGAACATGTTGAACAGCGCTTCCGGGTTCCAGGCACCCTCCGCTGCTAGCGTGCTGAAATCCACRYCATAGTCCGCCCCACTGAGGGAGTCCTGCCGAAGCTGGAGTAACTTCCGGGCAGCCTCTCTCCCAGACACCYGAGCCTAAAACTTTTCTCACCTCCACCACGAATACCTCCAGACTGAGGCAGACGGTGGATTGTTGCTCCCACACCACCATGGCCCAGGCGAGTGCCCTCTCGGACATCAGCGTAGTAATGTACGCTATCTTCGAGCGGTCCGAGGGGAACGAAGAAGACTGCAGATCAAAAACAAGGGAGCACTGGGAGAGAGAGGCTCAGCAGGTTCTGGAATCTCCATCGTAGCGCTCCGGGGGAYGTAAGCGGGGTTCCCGGGAAACCGGGGTGACGGCGCCAGCCGGGTTACTGAGGGGCTGGGAGGTTACCGTCGTGGTAGGCTGCCTAGTAGGCAACCCATGGAATTGCTCCCGCAAAGCGTTTAATGCTAGGTTGWGARGTTCGGCCACYTCCTGGACCCCTTCCATCAGACCGCAAAGCAACTCTTTGTGTCTACCAATGAGAGCCCCTTGGGAGGAGATGGCGTTGCAGAGCTGGTCCAAGTCTGCTGGTCAGTCATGGCCAGTTCGTACTATCACGTTTCAGGTTAGACCCAAAGTAACCATGTTTATTACAGCAACAGGGGCAGGCAAACGGCAGGTCAAGACAGGCAGAGGTCGATAATCCAGAGTAGTGGGGCAAGGGTACCGGACGACTGGCAGGCTCAGGATCAGGTCAGGCAGAGGTCGGTAATCCAGACTAGGGGAAAAAGCACAGGACGGCAGGCAGACACAGGGTGAGGGGCAGGCAGAGTGGTCAGGCAGGCTGGCTCAGAGTCAGGACAGGCAAGGGTCAAAACCAGGAAGACGAGAAAAAGAGACTGGGAAAAAAACAGGAGCTGAGGCAAAACGCTGGTTGACTTGAACAAACAAGACGAACTGGCAAGAGACAGAGAACACAGGTATAAGTACTCAGGGGATAATGGCGAAGATGAGCGACACTTGGAGGGGGGTGGAGACGAGCACAAGGACAGGTGAAACAGATCAGGGTGTGACAGGGTTGAATATTTTGCCGGTATTWAAAAAAAAATCCATACAGAGAATAAATCACTTTTCTCCCGGGTAACCCTGTATTTCCCGCCAAAACCGTAAGTGTCATTCAAAATGATTATAAAGCATATAAATATGTCTGGTATAACTTGATGCTACCTGAGCCTAATGAGCCATATACAGTATTAAATATATTTTATGAGCCAATACATATGAGCCAATACATAATGTGCAGTACATACTGCACATTATGCACGACAGAAAAACATAAACGCCCATAGATGTAACTAGCTATATGCTCTCTTGGTTAAATAAATTAAACTAGCTCCAGTAGGCTAATCTTTTTGAGTGTTTACTGTATTGCTGTATTGTATAATACTGTATTATATGGACTGGAATTATGCACATCGTTCAAACCATGATAAAGCAGAAGAGAACATACGATTCTGGTGCAGCACATGCGGCCAACAAAGTAGTATAGGCTAGGGAATTAGATATTAATTTTAAAATAAAATGGGGCATATTTGTGTAGTTACTAGGCTGACGCATATATACCTTTCATAATATTTATCTTAATGTTATTAGCCTATCTCTTCTTTCTCTCTCTCTATTGTTGCTTCATTCCTTCCTCGCTTTCAACAGTTAAGGTGAACTAAACTTGTTTCATTTATCTTCATCATTCTAATGTCATCCTTGAATAATATAGGACTAGAATTAGATGCAGAAGGCTGTCACTTCTCTTCATGAAGATTGAATGGTTATGGGTCAGAATAAATAACTGCTATTGCCAACCACCATTGCACGTTCACTCTTCTATTCACTCTTGTGTTTAACATTCAGCAAAAAAGAGCTTGCGTCCCTCTTCGAATAGTCTATTGGTATAAGAAATGCTAAAACAATAATGTCCAGCAAGCCATTCTAGTCTAGCTTTTCCTACATGGGACTCATAGAGCTAAGGAGTGTTTTTTAAGGAGAGAGGCCAGCGGCGCACAGGTGCTTGCGTATTGCGCAAGAGAAGGAGGCTATGAGTTAGATTCTTATTATGCATAACCCATCATTAATTAGCTAAATATAAGGCTAATACTGCATTGAATGTATTACCTGAAAGATATATACAGTATATATGAAACATATATACAGTGCATTCGGAAAGTATTCAGACCCCTTCCCTTTTTCCACATTTTGTTACGTTATAGCCTTATTCTAAAATTGATTAAARAAAGAAAATCTTCATCAGTCTACACACAATACCCCATAATGACAAAGGAAAAACAGGTTTTTAGACATTTTTMSKAAWMMWWTWAAAAWAAAAAAAAACAGATAGCTTATTACATAAATATTCAGACCCTTTGCTATGAGACTTGAAATTGAGCTCAGGTGCATCTTGTCTCCATTGATCATCCTTGAGATGTTTCTACAACTTGATTGGAGTCCAACTGTGGTAAATTCAGTCCTCTGTAAACTGGTCATCTCTGTATACCTGTCGCAAGACCCACTGGTTGATGCTTATTTATAAAACCCTCTTAGGCCTCACTCCCCCCTATCTGAGAAATCTACTGCAGCCCTCATCCTCCACATACAAGACCTGTTCTTCCAGTCACATTCTGTTAAAGGTCCCCAAAGCACACACATCCCTGGGTCGCTCCTCTTTTCAGTTCGCTGCAGCTAGCGACTGGAACGAGCTGCAACAAACACTCAAACTGGATAGTTTTATCTCAATCTCTTGATTCAAAGACTCAATCATGGAAATCTTACTGACAGTTGTGGCTGCTTCATGTGATGTATTGTTGTCTCTACCTTCTTGCCCTTTGTGCTGTTATCTGTGCCCAATAATGTTTGTARCATGTTTTATGCTGCTACCATGTTGTTATTATGTTGTGTTGCTACCATGCTGTGTTGTCATTTACATTTACATTTAAGTCATTTAGCAGACGCTCTTATCCAGAGCGACTTACAAATTGGTGCATTCACCTTATGATATCCAGTGGAACAACCACTTTACAATAGTGCATCTAACTCTTTTAAGGGGGGGGGGGGGTTAGAAGGATTACTTTATCCTATCCTAGGTATTCCTTAAAGAGGTGGGGTTTCAGGTCATGTGTTGCTGCCTTGCTGTGTTGTTGTCTTAGGTCTCTCTTTATGTAATGTTGTCTCTCTTGTTGTGATGTGTGTTTTGTCCTATGTTTATATTGTATTTATTTTTAATCCCAGGCCCCCGTCCCCGCAGGAGAACTTTTGCTTTTTGGTAGGCCATCATTGTAAATAAGAATATGTTCTTAACTGACTTGCCTAGTTAATTAAATAAAAACATTATTTGGAAAGGCACACACCTGTCTATAAAAGGTTTCACTGTTGACAGTGCATGTCAGAGCAAAAACCAAGCTATGTGTCACGTTCTGACCATAGTTCTTTTGTATTTTCTTTGTTTTAGTGTGGTCAGGGCGTGAGTTGGGTGGGTAATCTATGTTTTCTATTTCTGTGTTGGTTTTCTGTGTTTGGCCTGATATGGTTCTCAATCAGAGGCAGCTGTCAATCGTTGTCCCTGATTGGGAACCATATTTAGGTAGCCTGTTTTCTGTTGGGTTTTGTGGGTGGTTATTTTKAGTCTTTGTGTGTCTGCACCAGACAGAACTGTTTTCGGTTGTATCTTTGTTATTTTGTTATTCAGTGTTCTGTTTTGATGATTATTAAACATCATGAACACTTACCACGCTGCACCTTGGTCCTCACCTTCTTCCACCGACGACAGCCGTTACACTATGAGTTCAAAGGAATTGTCCATAGAGCTCAGAGACAGGATTGTGCAGCATTGAATATCCCCAAGAACACAGTGGTCTCAATCATTCTTAAATGGAAGACGTTTGTAACCACCAAGACTTTTCCTAGAGCTAGCCGCCCGGCCAAACTGAGCAATCAGGTGAGAAGGGCCTTGGTCAGGGAGGTAAACAAGAACCCGATGGTCACTCTGACAGAGCTCCAGAGTTCCTCCGTGTAGATGGGAGAATCTTCCAGAAGGACAACCATCTCTGCAACACTCCACCAATCAGGCCTTTATGGTAGAGTGGCCAGACTGAAGCCACTACTCAGTAAAAGGCACATGACAGCCCGCTTGGAGTTTTTCCAAAAGGTACCAAAAGGACTCTAAGATCATGATAAATAAGATTCTCTAATATGATGACACCAAGATGGAACTTTTTGGCCTGAATGCCAAACATCACATCTGGAGGAAACCTAACACCATCCCTACGGTGAAGCATGGCGGTGGCAGCATCATGCTGTGGGGATATGTTTCAGCTGCAGGGACAGTTTGAGGCTAGTATGGTTTGAGGGAAAGATGAACAGAGCAAAGTACAGAGAAACCCTTGATGAAAACCTGCTCCAGAGCGCTCAGGACCTCAGACTGGGGCAAAGGTTCACCTTCCAACAGGACACATTACCCTAAGCACACAGTCGAGACAACGCAGGAGTGGCTTCGGGACAAGTCTCTG
The DNA here is from genome assembly GCF_002910315.2 of Salvelinus sp. IW2-2015. Classification (NCBI taxonomy): domain Eukaryota; kingdom Metazoa; phylum Chordata; class Actinopteri; order Salmoniformes; family Salmonidae; genus Salvelinus; species Salvelinus sp. IW2-2015. Next base: position 23,398,884 of record NC_036839.1, read on the forward strand.
AATGTCCTTGAGTGGCCCAGCCAGAGCCCGGACTTGAACCCGATCGAACATCTCTGGAGAGGCCTGAAAATAGTTGTGTAGCGACGCTCCCCATCCAACCTGACAAAGCTTGAGAGGATCTGCAGAGAAGAATGGGCGAAACTCCCCAAATACAGGTGTGCCAAGCTTGTAGTGTCATACCCAAGAAGACTCGAGGCTGTTATCGCTGCCAAAGGTGCTTCAACAAAGTACTGAGTAAAGTGTCTAAATACTTCTGTAAATGTGATATTTCAGTTTTTCATTTTTAATAAATTTGCTAACATTTCTGAAAACCTGTTTTTGCTTTGTCATTATGGAGATTTGGGTGTAGATTAATGAGTACATTTAAAAAATATATATATTTTTTAGAATAAGGCTGTAATGTAACAAAATGTGGAAAAGGTCAAGGGGTCTGAATACTTTCTGAATGCATTGTATATAGGGCTATAAATCAACCTAGAACAGGATTTTCTATTTTGGATGCAATTTGAATGGAGTTAATGGAGAGAGAAAAAGACTGCGAGAGAGTGCCCGCATGTGCACTGATTTAAAGCAATGATATTGGAGTGATAGGCTGTTTTAAAACTCTGCACCTGCAAAAAAATATATATATCTTTACAATTAAAAAACATGGTGACCCTCGAAAGCCAGATGGAGATGGGTAAATTAGAAGCTCATTCTGGCTTTGTGACTGTACCCCTTAGGCTATTCTGCAGAAAATGTAGGCCTACAGTACCTGTCACAAGAAAGAAAGTTACCATGATGAGATGATATTGTAGGTCTACATGCATTGMGAACTGAGCTCCATACTGAGGTGGGCTGTCTGTCCCCACCCTGAACGTTGGTGATTCATCATGCAGAGGCAGTAGAGAAGACAGATTTAGACATCACATATTATTTAACACTTCCATTTCACACCATGCTGTTCATAAAAATAATTTATTATAATTTACCGGTTTCTCACAGTTCTTTATCCCGGGAAAAGTGAGTCGTTTTGGGCGGTAAATCCCGGTAAATCTCGGTAACCGAGTTCCCGCCATTCAGCCCTAATAAAGTATGTAAGAGCTTTCCACACACACCTGGATTGTGCAACATTTGCCCATTATTCTTTTCAAAATTCTTAAAGTTCCTTCAAATTGGTTGTTGATCATTGCTAGACAACCATTTTCAGGTCTTGCCATAGATTTTCAAGTAAATCTTAGTCAAAACTGTAAATCGGCCACTCAGGAACATTATCTAGCACTGTCTTCTTGGTAAGCAACTCCAGTGTAGATTTGGCCTTGTGTTTTAGGTTATTGCCCTGCTGAAAGGTGAATACATCTCCCAGTGTCTGGTGGAAAACAGACTGAACTAGCTTTTTCTATAGGATTTTGACTGTGCTCATAGCTCCATTCCATTTCTTATTTATCCTGAAAAAAAKCCCAGTCCTTAACGATTACAAGCATACCCATAACATGATGCAGCCATCACTTTGTTTGAAAATACGGAGTGGTACTCAGTAATATCTTGTATTGGATTTGCCCTAAACATAACATTTTGCATTCAGGACCAAAGTTAATTGCTTTGCTACATTTTTTGCGGTATTACTTCACGGTGGGGGAGCTGCGAAAAAGAGACGGCTATCGGTCCGCTAATACAGGACTTGTAAAGGCCCAGTGCACTACTTTTGTGAAAAAAATATAAAATAAAAAAAGCTACAGACTGCAATATTTGTCTGCTAATACAGGACTTTTGTGAAAAAGCACCCTCAGTACCCCTACTTCCCACCGCTATGCAAACAGGATGCATGTTTTGGAATATTTGTATTCTGTACAGACTTCCTTCTTTTCACTCTGTCAATTAGGTTAGTATGGAGGAGTACCTACAATGTTGTTGATCCATCCTCAGTGTTCTCCTATTACAGGCATTCAACTCTATAACTGTTTAAAAGTCACCATTTGGCTCATTGTGAAATCCCTGAGCGATTTCCTTCCTATCTAGTAACGGAGTTTGGAAGGACGCCTGTATCTTTGTAGTGACTGGGTGTATTGACACACCATCCAAAGTGTAATTAACAACTTCACCATGCTCAAAGGAATATTACATTTTTCACCCATCTACCAATAGGTGCCCTTCTTTGTGAGGCATTYAAAAACCTCCCTGGTCTTTGTGGTTGAATCTGTGTTTGAAATTCACTGCTTGGCTGAGGGACAGATAATTGTATGTTTGGGGTACAGAGATGAGGTAGTCATTCAAAAATCATGTTAAACACTATTAATGCACACGTATTGAGTCAATGCAACTTATTATGTGACTTGTTTAAGCAAATGTTTTTATTTAGGCTTGCCATAACAAAGGGGTTGAATAATTATTGACTCAAGATGTTTCAGCTTTTCATTTTTAATAAAAAATACATTATGGGTTATTGTGTTTAGGCCAGTGACAAGAAAATCCAAATGTAATCCATTTTAAATTCAGGCTGGAGCACAACAAAATGTGTAAAAAGTCGAAGGGTGTGAATACTTTCTGAAGGCTGCTGCTGGACAAAATCAGGATGGCACAAGCCTTTGAACCAATCATTAGATGGGGAACATGCATTATGGGGGATGGCCATTAGAATGAGGTGTAGGTAGTCTGCTGGGAATGGTAATGGTTTGAAAAGGCTGTGCCGCCACACCATTAGACAGTTTCCAGGAAGTGCCAGGGGAACTGAGAAGAAGGAGCTTGGTGCCCTTCAATAAACCAACATTTTGCTAGCCTGGTCACCGATCTGTTTGTGCTGTCTTGCCAACTCCTGTGGCTATTGAATGACCATAGGAGTTGGCAAGACAGCACAAACAGATTATCGACCAGGCTACTGAAGTAGAGCTTGTTGCCCCTGAATGAACCACCATTTTACTGCAATACAATACCTGATGGAGGACAGAAAGAGAGAAAACGACAGATTACAGGCACAGATAAGTGAACCAAACATTCTGACTGATCTCCTACCATCTGTCGGCTTTGTTGTTTCTTCCCAGCATTCACCTCGCTGCACCTGATAGCCACAGGCGTGTCCTGTTTCCTGGGGGCGGGCCTTCTGTCCTTTCTGGCCTACGTGTACAGCCAGCGCTTCCACAAGCCCTTGCAGGAGTCCGCCGTCATACACCCCACCACGCCCAACCACCTCAACTACAAGGGCAACACTACACCAAAGAACGAGAAGTACACGCCCATGGAGTTCAAGGTATTGTCACAGGTATTCAAGGATTGTCACACACGTAGACACGGACGCACGCATGCAGACACGTGCTTGCATACCCACACCATGAAACACCATTTTCTGCGTAGCACAAAGATTAGGTAACACCAGTCATTCATTTGATTTTGACAGGAGATTCCATATGCATAGGTTTATTTCATTACATTAACTACTGTACAGGGGATAGAGATATGGTGGGAGCTCAGAACATATATTTCTTATTTCTCTTCACCTGGTTTCCTTACTCCACTTTCTGTTCACAGTCTCAGTCCTTATTAATGGCCCTCATTAGCCTGTTATAGCCATGGACTCCCACTGCTGTTTATAATGCTGGAACCAACARCTTTTGAGGAATGTAACACCTGTGTGTGCCTGTGAGCCACGATCTCATCGATCTGTCCCACAATGGCATTGCCCTCCCTGCATGTGGCAGGGTTAGCCCTAGGACCGACGTTGTATCATGTATCATCACCTAGTATACATACTGTTGTTGCATATTATGCGGCAGGTAGCCTAGTGGTTAGAGCGTTGGACTAGTAACCGAAAGGTTGCAAGATTGAATCCCCGAGCTGACAAGGTAAAAATCTGTTGTTCTGCCCCTGAACAAGGCAGTTAACCCACTGTTCGTAGGCCGTCATTGAAAATAAGAATTTGTTCTTAACTGACTTGTCTAGTTAAATAAAGGTAAAATAAAAAAATGATATTGCCCCATAATTAGTCAAGTACTATGCTAGGAGGCTCTTTATCTCAGGTGACGGTTGCTGCTTCTCAGGGTGAAACCTGATTATTTTCTGAAGATGTCAGCCACCAGCTGGCTGAGTGATGTGTTTGTGGCTGAGTGAGGCTGGGTCCTAATGTGTTGCTGAGTCTGGGTCCTCATGCTGGGCCCTAATTATGAGAGTCATACGTTGAGAGCAGTGTCTCATTAGGTTAACGACCAGACCAGGCAGGTTTCATACTACAGGTAGTTAGCTAGCTATTTGCCTGGCATCCTTACGGATTTCTCTAAGTTTCACCATTGAGTGCAGCATTCAGTCTGGTTTAACCAGGCTACCTAGCTAGAGCCATAGGCTCAACCTGAGAACTACTGCTGTTATTGTTGCTTTAGCCATTACATTATGCGGTTGTTTCTTCACAGGCCCTCACTACCCAACGTTGTTGTGCATTTCACTGATTCTGTAACCCATTTACAGAGCCGTGTTTGGCCTAGAGCTGTTAACATACAGTAAATGACATTACTCAGCAGCCCTCCGTAAAGTGTTCCCTTTGTCGGCGCATTGTGGCTTCTAGCCMCCACGACCTGCTTCTAAAGTGCAAGTGTATTAAATTATGTGTGTCCCAAATGGGACCTAATTTCCTATATAGTGTACTCATTTCTCTATGGGCCCTGGTAGTGCACTATAAAGGGAATAGGGTGCCATTTGGGATACAAACTAAATGTTTTTGTATTTCGTTTTTTGGAGGCGCCTACTGTAATTTATTCATGCCTCTCATATTTGTTCATTGATTACGCTTGATGTTTGGCTGCTAAATCATATTTGTTGAAGGGTTGTACCTTGCTTAGAAATCCACTAACAGTACCCAGCACTGTTGCCCACTTTTCAACCTGTAAGAGTCTAATATATTGATATTGCTCCTGTCTGGGTCGTTGGTAAACTAACACATCTGTTACAGCACTGGTATAAAACTCTTATGTCACTGTTATAACACTGTTATGACTGTTTTCTCTACTCTCCCCACCTCACCCAGAAAAACACTTTACTGAACAGTACGTACCTTTTCAACTGATCAGTGTTTTTTGTCTAATTTTGTAGCCACTGTCACCTGTTATGACACTGTCTTCTCTCCTCCTCCAGACCCTGAACAAGAATAACCTGCTCCCAGATGAGAGGTCTAACTTCTACCCAACGCCCCTGCAGCAGACTAACATGTACACCACCACCTACTACCCCACAGCGCTGGGCAAATATGACTACAACAGGCCTGACTCCTCCCCTTCCCCCTGCAGGACCTATAACAACAGCTGAGACACCACCCCCACCCCCATGGCCCCCGGCCCCGCCCACCCAGACTGAACTGAACTCCACCCCCATCGCCATGGTGACAAATGCCATGGTGACTGAACACAACCTAAGACCTGGATCTCATTTTTGCTCTCCTTTCCTTTATCCCATGGTATCGCCCAAATGGTGGGGGGTGTGTGTATAAGGGTATACCTGGAACGTACTATCAGCACTCTGTAGGGGTGGATACAGTATGGATGCTGATGCCTCCCCTAGACTCACTAAGTAGAGCCAGGAACCTGATCATGATACTGGACATCACAGTGTCAACATAGTGCTTTGATGGAGACCTGAAGGAGGATCTCCATAAGACACTATAAGCTACAGTTTGGAGTTGGACAACGACTTATCCCTGTGGAACTTGACAACCTGAGCGCCTTACTGTAGGTGTTGCTATTCAGAGAGGCTCGAGATACTCAAAATGGTCGCATCTTCTCCTCTCTGGTCTGTCTGATCACCTCTATGAATGAGTCTCTATGACACCAACATCCCCTCTGTCTGCAGCTTTTATCCCCATTATAAACTCAGAATTCTCCCAACAACAAATGCAGTTACCGAGAACAACCCCACCGGCGCATATCCTGGTGTCTGTCCTTGCTTCAGTGCTGGGGAACCAAAAAAAAAACTCAATTAATTCAAGAGATCAGGAGGTCAATATCAGTTCTATTGTGTTTGGAGGTGGATGGATGAATGCACTCAGCTCACCTCATCACATGACATGAGGAGGACAAGAACCTGGGACTTCAGCTCTGCCATGTTTTTGGGTGGTACTAGAGGACCAGGGGAACAGAGGCACATCCATGGATGGCAGCGTGTGATCGGTTATGGAAAAACACTCCCTATATTCCTATATTGGTCCACACAGATACAGACATACTCATTGCTGGATAGACTCTAGTTTTAATCTGCTTATGTCCAAACAAGGCCCCACACTTCAGGCTGCCTAGCTGTGTTATGTAATGTATAGGTAGGCTTCCCAGGGAACGATCTGAACATGGGATAGAGAGCTGAGGTGTCTGACTGAGAGAGTTGGAATCAGTTGATGGGATACAGTTGATACAGCTTTGGTTGCCTCGGATGCCTGTCTGTATGCAACAGAGGGGATCATGTGGGGTCAGATTCTATAAAGACTTCTAGAAGGGAATTCCCTTGTTTCTAGAAGGGAATGGATGCATTCTACTGAGTACTGTACCTACCTACTACCGCTCAGTGTGCAAAACTGGACTGCAACCGCATTTTGATATGATATCATACAAGCTAGGATAATAAGCTAGTAGTGTGGCACCTTTTTTTAAGTTGTTTTTTTTATGAGGGAGGTTATTTGTTTAATGCTAGAGAGAGAGAACAGTAGTATAGGAGGAAAAGTTTTATTTTACAAATAATAGCTGATTCACTTTTTAGTTTCTCATCAGTTTCACATCAGAAAATACATTATTTTTAAATTTTTCAAAGCAGCTTAGTAGCCAATATGTATCTGACATATTTTACAAATAAGAACAAAAAAATAAAACACAGATTTATGTAGAAGCAAATATAAGTGACTGTAGCAAATATTAATGGATCCCTCTCTTAACATTGCTAAATCATGCTTAGAAATACTTTGGTATGAGATTAATGTTTTGCTTGTGTGTGTATGTTTGCTTGCTTCGTTTGTGTATGCCTGTGAGCTTGAATGAGGAGAGGAACAGACAACTCTGTATGTATTTTGTACAATGTAAATGTAATGCTTTATTACATATGACTGTATATGACGGGATCTGTAAAGGACTATGTGCATTTTTTCACACATTATGATGATGGCACTGCTGATGTTCCGCTGGGTTTCTGTGTGTTCCACGTATAAGATGTTAATCATTGTAAGTTAAGGAGAGCTGCGCGGTTCTCATGGGGAAGCTTGGATCATAAAGGAATTTGAGAAACACAACTGAGCTATATTTTCTTATTATGCCTGATGTTATGCTAATTCAGCAGCGATGCTTCTAGTTCCTCTCATAGAAATAGAAGGATTTTATTCTATCATTTTAATTCTATAGTTCCGCTATATGCACGAGAGCTCTATCTGTACATAAGAGACAGCCTTCGATCTGCAGACCATTAATGACATCTAAAGGGTAGTATAATGTAAATGTATATTATTGTATAGCTAACACTGTTTTTTGTTTTGTTTGTTTTGTTTGAAGCCTTATAGTTGTAAAAAAGTGCAGCAGCTATGTACACACCAACCATGGGGTTTGTAAGGGGATAGAGCTTGTCAATGTGACTGGTTGACTATGGCCTAGACATATTTTCCAGGGATGTATTCATTCCACCGATTCTGTTGCAAAATGTTTCGCAAACGGAATGAAACGAAGAGGGACATACATGAATTTGTCCAATAAAAACTCTTGTTCTGCTCTTTTTGCTTCCGTTTGGGTCTTAAACGGTTTCCGTAATGAATACACAACAGCTGTTTTGTTACTTTGTGCAGATGTACAGTTTGGCTACATCTTGTGTAGTATCTTAGAGTAACAAAGATAGCCTGTATTTTTAGAGGCACTCCTGCCAGTTTAATACAGAATCAATGTCACCACCACAATAAAAAATGTATAATTAAAAGCCCTACCTTAATAAAACATGTAAAACAAGAACGTGATACAGCAAATGTACAACAAAGAGTCATGTACAGTATTATCATAGTCCATTAGCTAGCTCAAATTAGATGTAATTCTGCTGTTTAGAGCACTTAAAGTAACACCTCCATCCTGTGGTTTTCCTTTTCCCCACATGCCTCACCCACGTTTCTTGGGTTTGTAATTGGCTCCCCCTAAATGGTGACTCCCTCTAGTTTGCTTCCCCTGGCCCTGTAGTCACTTTTGATTGGACAAACTGGATGTCACATTGTGGAGCTCTTTCCCCTGATTGGCTCGGTGCCCTTCTATGCAACTGACCTGGTGGTACTGTTAGATATGTGACGTAGACTGTAATCACTGCCTTTTAGACACTGTGAATTTTTTGGTACTCTATATTTTTGTATATTGTACATTATAAAGGATAATAAACCTTGATGC
>NC_036839.1:23407842-23443303 GCF_002910315.2 Salvelinus sp. IW2-2015
TACTTAACAGGGCGATAGAGATATGGTGGGAGCTCAGAACATATATTTCTTATTTCTCTTCACCTGGTTTCCTTACCCACTTTCTGTTCACAGTCTCAGTCCTTAATAATGGCCCTCATTAGCCTGTTATAGCCATGGACTCCCACTGCTGTTTATAATGCTGGAACCAACATCTTTTGAGGAATGTAACACCTGTGTGTGCCTGTGAGCCACGATCTCATCGATCTGTCCCACAATGGCATTGCCCTCCCTGCATGTGGCAGGGTTAGCCCTGGACCGACGTTGTATCATGTATCATCACCTAGTATACATACTGTTGTTGCATATTATGCGGCAGGTAGCCTAGTGGTTAGAGCGTTGGACTAGTAACGAAAGGTTGCAAGATTGAACCCCGAGCTGACAAGGTAAAAATCTGTTGTTCTGCCCTGAAAAGCAGTTAACCCACTGTTCGTAGGCCGTCATTGAAAATAAGAATTTGTTCTTAACTGACTTGTCTAGTTAAATAAGGTAAAATAAAAAAATATATTGCCCCATAATTTGTCAAGTACTATGCTAGGAGGCTCTTTATCTCAGGTGACGGTTGCTGCTTCTCCAGGTGAAAACTGATTATTTTCTGAAGATGTCAGCCACCAGCTGGCTGAGTGATGTGTTTGTGGCTGAGTGAGGCTGGGTCCTAATGTGTTGCTGAGTCTGGGCTTCATGCTGGGCCCAATTATGAGAGTCATACGTTGAGAGCAGTGTCTCATTAGTTAACGACCAGACCAGGCAGGTTCATACTACAGGTAGTTAGCTAGCTATTTGCCTGGCATCCTTACGGATTTCTCTAAGTTTCACCATTGAGTGCAGCATTCAGTCTGGTTTAACCAGGCTACCTAGCTAGAGCCATAGGCTCAACCTGAGAAACTACTGCTGTTATTGTTGCTTTAGCCATTACATTATGCGGTTGTTTCTTCACAGGCCCTCACTACCCAACGTTGTTGTGCATTTCACTGATTCTGTAACCCATTTACAGAGCCGGTGTTGGCCTAGAGCTGTTAACATACAGTAAATGACATTACTCAGCAGCCCTCCGTAAAGTGTTCCCTTTGTCGGCGCATGTGGCTTCTAGCCGCCACGACCTGCTTCTAAAGTGCAAGTGTATTAAATTATGTGTGTCCCAAATGGGACCTAATTCCTATATAGTGTACTCATTTCTCTATGGCCCTTGGTAGTGCACTATAAAGGGAATAGGGTGCCATTTGGGATACAAACTAAATGTTTTTGTATTTCGTTTTTGAGGCGCCTACTGTAATTTATTCATGCCTCTCATATTTGTTCATTGATTACGCTTGATGTTTGGCTGCTAAATCATATTTGTTGAAGGGTTGTACCTTGCTTAGAAATCCACTAACAGTACCCAGCACTTGGCCACTTTTCAACCGTGTAAGAGTCTAATATATGATATGCTCCTGTCTGGGTCGTGTTGGTAAACTAACACATCTGTTACAGCACTGGTATAAAACTCTTATGTCACTGTTATAACACTGTTATTGACTGTTTTCTCTACTCTCCCCACCTCACCCAGAAAAACACTTTACTGAACAGTACGTACCTTTTCAACTGATCAGTGTTTTTTGTCTAATTTTGTAGCCACTGTCACCTGTTATGCGACTGTCTTCTTCCTCTCCAGACCCTGAACAAGAAAACCTGCTCCCAGATGAGAGGTCTAACTTCTACCCAACGCCCCTGCAGCAGACTAACATGTACACCACCACCTACTACCCCACAGCGCTGGGCAAATATGACTACAACAGCCTGACTCCTCCCCTTCCCCTGCAGGACCTATAACAACAGCTGAGACACCACCCCCACCCCCATGGCCCCCGGCCCCGCCCACCCAGACTGAACTGAACTCCACCCCGATCACCATGGTGACAGATGGCATGGTGACTGAACACATCCTCTGACCTGGAACTAATTTTTTCTCCCCTCTCCTTTATCCCATGGTATTCCCAAATGGTGGTTGGGGCGGGGGGGGGGTGTAAGGGTATACCTGGAACATACCATGGTATACCTGGAACATACCACTCTGTAGAGGTGCTGATGCCTCCATTAGACTCGCTAAGTAGAGCCAGGAATTTGATCATAGTTTGTGGTGTATTTTGGGGGGGGTGAGTGAGTACTGGACTCACACATTTGGGGGGTGTGAGTGAGTACTGGACATCACAGTGTCAACGTAGTGGAGAGATAAATGATGAACTCTATAAGACACTATAAGCTACAGTATGGAGTTGGAGAACTACTTATCCCTGTGGAACTTGACAACCTGAGCGCCTTACTGTAGGTGTTGTGTTGCTATCCAGAGAGGCTAGAGTTGGCCTCAGGAGAAAACTCAAATGGCCGCCACCTCTCTTCCCTGGTCTGTCTGGTCACCTCTATGATTGAGTCTCTTTTTTAATTTAATTTCTTTTATTTACTCCCTTTTTCTCCCCAATTTTCAATCTTGTCTCAACTCCCCAATGGGCTCGGGAGAGGCAAAGGTTGAGTCATGCATCCTCCAAAACATGACCAGCCTAACTGCTCTCCTTAACACCACCGCCAGCTTAACCCGGAGGTCAGCCACACCAATGTGTCAGAGGAAACACTGTTCAACGGGGTCAGCCTGCGGGAACCTGGCCTGCCACAAGGAGTCGCTAGAGCGCGATGAGCCAAGTAAAGCCCCACCCTCCCCTAACCCGGATGACGCTGGGCCAATTGTGCGCCGTCCTATGGGACTCCCGGGCCATGGCCGGTTGTGGCACAGCCCGGGAATGAACCCGGGTCTGTAGTAAAGCCTCTAGCACTGCAATGCAGTGACTTAGATCGCTGCGCCACTTGCGAGGCCTATGAATGAATTTCTATGACACCAACATCCCCTTGGTCTGCAGCATCCATACCCATGATGAACACCTAATTCTCCCAACAACAAAAGCAGTTACCCAGAACAACCCTACCAGTGCATATCATTGTGTCTGTCCTTCAGTATGGTGGATGCGGATCGGGAGGGAACAAAAAAAAGAACTAAATTAATTCAAGAGATGAAGAGATCAATACCAGTTCTATTGTGTTTGGAGGTGGATGGATGCACTCAGGTCACCTCGTCTCATCAAATGACACGAGGAGGACAAGTACCTGGGACTTCAGCTCTGCTGTGGCGCCATGTTTTTGGGTGGTACTATGGGACCAGGGGAACAGAGGCACATCCAGGAATGGCAGCGTGTGATCTGTTATAGGAAAAGTGCCTACACTAGACCACATAGATACAGACATACTCACTGCTGGAGAGAATCTCTCTATCTGCTTATGTCCAAACAAGGCCCACACCTCAGGCTGGCTGTGTTATGTACTGTATCGTATGTTCACAAAGGCAATGTTTCCCAGGGAATGATCTGAACATGGGCTAGAGAGATGAGGTGTCTGACTGAAATACAGTTGGGATCATCCAGCTTTGGGTGCTTTGGGTATACAGTAGAGAGGATCATGTGGGGTCAAATTTGACTTTCTATTTCTTCTTTTTTATGATGATATAAAGACTTTTGGAAGGAATTCCCTTGCTTCTAGAATGAAATGGATGTATTCTACTGAGTACTATACCTACCTACCGCTCAGTGGTCATATTAAATATGGCCAGTGTGCAGAACTGGACTTTAACCGATTTTATATGATATCATACAAGGTGGGATAAAAAGATAGTAGTGGGGCGTTTTTTTATGAGGGAGGTGATTTGTTTGATGTTCAAGAGAGCAGTAGGATAGGAGGACATTTTTTATTTCACAAATAAGGGATAGCTGATTCACTTTTGAGTTTCTCATCGGTTTCACACCACAGCATATTAAAAAAATCACAGCCGCTTAGTAGCCAATACGTGTCTGACAAATTAAAGGAGAATTTWGATTTATTACAACCACGTCTGTATTTTTGGTGGCATGTTATAGAAGGGTCCAGACCTTTTTTGTTGTTGTTGCAATTTCACTTGTTTTTGAGAAACATACCCCAACCAGCGAGTCACTTCTTCATCCTCGTTGTGCAGTACAGGAGCTCTGAAAAAACATGAACCAACGCTCCAAAAACACTCAAATCCTTTTAGAAAAGGAAAACCTTCAGTACAGTGATGCAGGTCTTTAGATGTTGTACACATGAAATTGTGTCATTCCGAACTTTATCRYCAACATTATATTCCATTTTGTGCAACTCTAGCTGTTTCCCTTATCCAGCTGTTCCACTCTCCTAGTGGCCTGCTGCTACTGCACAACGAGGATGAGGAAATTACTTGCTGGTTTTTATTAAGTTAATAAAAAATAAAAAAAGTGAAATTGCAAAAATAAGTGTCTGGACCCTTGTATAATACTCCAATTCAGTACATAAAAAATAGAGATTTGGTTGTAAAAACACACACTATTCTCCTTTAAGATTTTACAACAAAAAAATMATGTAGAAGCAAATATTCAGTCTGACTGTAGCGAATATCAATGTGTCCCTCTCTTTACAATGCTAAATCATGCTTAGAAATGCTTTGGTATGAGATTGTTGTGTGTGTGCGTGCGTGCGTGTGCGTGTGTGTGTGTGTGTTCGCGCATGTGTGCGTGTGTGTGCATGTTGGCGTGTGAGTGTGTATGTTTGCTTGCTTCGTATGTGTATGCCTGTGAGAGTGAATGAGGAGCGGAACAGACAACTGTATGTATTTTGTACAATGTAAATGGAATTCTTTCTTACATATGACTGTGTATATAATGGGATCTGTAAAGGGGTATGTGCATTTTTTCCACACATTATGATGATAGCACTCCTAATGTRCCACTGGGTTTCTATATGTTCCATGTATAAGATGATAATCATTGTAAATTAACGAGAGCTGCGCAGTTCTCATAAGGAAACACTATTTATAGTGAAGCTTGGATCATAAAGGGCATTTCAGAAACAGAACTGAGCTATATTTTATTATTATGCCCGCTGTTAAAATGAATGCTAATTTAGCAGCAATGCTTTCAGTTCCACTCATAGAAATGGTATGATTCTATTCTATCATTCTAATTCTATAGTTCCGTTATATGCACGAGAGGTCTATCTGTACATAAGAGACAGCCTTCGATCTGCAGAGCAMTAATGACATCTAAAGGTTAGTATAATGTAAATGTATATTGTTGTATAGCTAACACTGTTTAAAAAATAAAAAAGCCTTAGTTGTAAAAAAATATATAAGTGCAGCAGCTATGTACTCACCAACCATGGGGTTTGTAAGGGGATAGAGTTTGTCAATGTGACTGGTTGACTACGGCCTGGACAACTTKTCCAGCTGTTTTGTAACTTTCTATAGATGTACAGTTTGTCCAGATCCTATGTAGAATCTTAATCCCCGTTTATACCTGGTGCTAACATACATGCCTTGTCCTGATTGTGTCCACATCCTGATTGTGCCAACATATGCTGACAGGTATAGACGATCAAAAGACACATTATGATCTGATTGTGATTAGATCTTACTGACCACCTCTGGAGGTAGTCGGGGACTCATTCTGTCTGGATATCTCACAAGTCTCTGGACAGTGAAACCATTTAAATCATAATTATATTGCCTTCTAAAATAATTGACATGTGTCTTAAAATAAATAAATAAATATTATTTTGAAAGAAATCCATCAAATAATTGTCATACAGTGAGGGACCATGAAATCTGGTCACAGTGTGGACACGGTGGATGAATAAATATGAATATGAATAATATTCATCCACCGTGATACGGATTTAGTTTTTTTACAAAAAATGTTCACCAGGTATAAATAAGGCTTTAGAGTAACAAAGACAGCCTGTCCTTTTAGAAGCACTCATGCCATATTAATACAAAATCAATGTCACCACAACAGTTTAAAAAACATAAACATTTTAAATGAACAAGAACAAGACACAGAAAATGGTGAGTAGTGTATAGTAACAGTATTACGATAATCCATTGACTAGATCAAAGTAATTCAGCTGTWTAGAGGATTTACAGCAACCCCTCCACCCAGTGGTTTTCCTTTTCCCCACTTGCCTGACCCACATTTTTTGGTRTGTGATTGGCTCCCACTAAATGATGACTCCCTTTGATTGGCTTCCCCTGGCCCTGTAGTAATCTTTGATTGGGCAAGCTGGATGTCACATTGTGAAMCTTTGTCCCCTGATTGGCTCGGTGCCCTTCTATGCAACTGACCTGGTGGTACTATTAGATATGTGATGTAGACTGTAATCACTGCCTTTTAGACACTGTGAATTTTTTGGTACTCTATATTTTTGTATATTGTACATTATAAAGGATAATAAACCTTGATGCCAACATGACGTGTGTGTGTGAACTCCATCATTCCAATGCCTCCGCAAATTACGCTATACTGTATGTACAGGCATCACCTGAAATTGACAACACATCATCCCTATCATTTTATACCTAAACTTCCCTCACACTGAAAGTATCCATATATTGTATGTGGCCTACAGTACTGTGCTTGGCAGGACTGAAATCAATCTGACAAGTCAGAAACACCCACCCCACTCAGGGACAGTGCTTCCTCATTTGGCTGGGGTGCTGCCCTGGCTGTGCCTCTCCATTACCCAGAGAAGCTTAGGACTAATGAGTGTCTTTATTGATGAATGCAGCAATTGCATTAATCACCTCATCTGCTGAGCTGACCCACAGGCATGGACATGATGGAGTGTGATCATGGTGTGATGGGAAAGCTGGCTCACAGCCAGGGGGTCACTATCCATCTATAGTAGTCTCGTCCTATAGGCTAATACTGCTGAGTATTGCCCTATAGGGATGGCTGGTGTGTGAGGTAACTATCCATCAGATGATGTAATGAGAGTCAGAGTAGAAATGAAGAGGACTATACAGGACACCACTGCTGCAAAAGAGGTGACCCTCTCTCTCCACTCTGGTTTTTAATGATCTATGTCACCATGGGAGTSCATCCTCCTCCTGTACCCCTCAGTGTCCTCTGGGCTGCAGAGCTGCAAGTTAGTACAAAGTGTCCCCAGTTCCGCTGTTAACACATGACTATGCTTATTGGCTCCAATGCTTTAAAATTAGTGTCAGCATAAGTGTGCCACGGCCCTCTGATGTACATTACACCATGACCAGTGGCCTTTGAGAAACATGGATCTTAAGGACTGTCCTGGTTATTGGCTCCAGTGCTTTACCATTAGCTTAGCATCAGTGCGTCTGTCTGATGTACATTACAACATCACCAGTGGGCCTAGTAGATCTTAGATGCTCTAGTTCTCTCTGATGATGTTTATCAAGTGGAGGGCTGTTGTTGATTGTGTTGAAGTATTGCTTCCCCAGAGGGAGGWTCAAGAGTGGGATGCAGAGACAGACGTGTTTGTGTGTTTACATGACGGAGAAGATCACACAGAACCACATCTCTGAGGCAGACGATGGCTCTCATCGCAACGTCTGTGGGTTCTGGATCGTGTCGTCGTGTTCAGTGGCCAGWCACACACACACCCTCACAAAAGCTCAGATCTCCATCCTCTGAGAAATACTGGGAKATTGTTTGATTTGACGCATCGGCTAACAATCCACCAGCCAACTCTTCTCTGAAGTGAACGATGGAACTTTGCCTGAAATTAACTCAAAGGGACTTCATGGCATTTGAAATCTAATTAAAGAGTCTAGATTCTACTGAGMTACAGTGTCTTGAACAACAATTATAAGGTCCATCTACAGATTTGTAGACATTTGGGTTTTGAAACTTTCAAACTGACCATTTCAGTGATCTGTCTTTATAAAAAGTCAGCAAATTTGAATCAGAGGCAAGTTTCAGTGTTTACTCTGCTAATCAACAACCTTTGTCGAATCAGGTAGAGCTGTGGTGCAGTTGACCAGTGGACAACYCTGGAACTATGGTTGAGGCAAGGGTTATGGTTGAACTGGYATGTGGACATGAAAATTAAGCGGAGCCAGTTCAGAAAGGAAACTTGAGGGCCCCGCCTCAGCTGATGCATCAGCTGAGATGGTACCAATTAGAGGGTAGTATCAAACACGTCTACCAATCCCGCCTGATAATGGCACCGGAGGAGATGGCTGTASTTTTACAGTCCCCTAACCAATTGTGCTATTGTGTGTGACCATGTTAGCGTGCAATGCGCCCGGCCCTCCACAGGAGTCGCTAGTGCGCGATGGGACAAGGACATTCCTGCCGGCCAAACCCTCCCCTAACCTGGGCCAATTGTACGCTGCCCCATGTGTCTCCCGGTCGCGYCCGGCTGCGACAGAGCCTGGACTCGAACACAGAATCTCTAGTGGCACAGCTAGCACTGCGATGCTGAGCCTTAGACCACTGCTCCACTCGGGAGGCTACGATCATGTATATCCTACCAACGGGCCATTAAAAACTGTAATATCTTATGTTTCACTGAGTCGTGGCTGAACAACGACATGAATAACATACAGGTTTTACGCTGTATTGGCAGGATAGAACAGCCGCCTCTGGTAAGACCAGGAGTGGCAGTCTATGTATATTTGTAAACAACAGCTGGTGCACGAAATCGAATGAAGTCTCGAGGTTTTGCTCGCCTGAGGTAGAGTATCTCATGATAAGCTGTAGACCACACACACCGAGAGTTTTCATCTATATTCTGCATAGCTGTCTCTTTGCCACCACAAACCGATGCRMGCACTAAGACGTGACTCAAGGAGCTGTATACGGCCATAAGCAAACAGGAAAACGRTCATCCAGAGGCGGCACTCCTAGTGGCCGGGGACTTTAATGCAAGGAAACTTAAATCTGTTTACCTCATTTGTACCAGCATGTTAAGTGTGCAACCAGAGGGAAAATAAACTCTAAACCACCTTTACTCCACACACAAAGATGCGTACAAAGCTCTCCATCACCCTCCATTTGTCAAATCTGACCATAATTCTATCCTCCTGATTCCTGCTTACAAGCAAAAACTAAAGCAGGAAGCACCAGTGTCTCGGTCAATAAAAAAGTGGTCAGATGAAGCAGATGCTCAGCTACAGGACTGTTTCTCTAGCACAGACTGGAATATGTTCCGGGATTCTTCCGATGGAATTGAGGAGTACACCACATTAGTCACTGGCTTCATCAATAAGTGCATCGATGACGTCGTCCCCACAGTAACTGTARGTACATACCCCAACCAGAAGCCATGGATTACAGGCAACATCCACACTGAGCTAAAGGTTAGAGCCTCCGCTMTCAAYGAGCGGGTCTCMAACCCGGAAGCTCATAAGAAATCCTGCTATGCCCTCCGATGAACCATCAAACAGGCAAAGAATCAATACCGGACTAAGATTGAATCATACTACACCGGCTCCAACGCTCGTCGGATGTGGCAGGGCTTGCAACCTATTACAGAGTACAAAGAAGTACACCCGCGAGCTGCACAGTGACACGAGCCTACCAGACAAGCTAAATTGCTTCGAGGCAAGCAACACTGAAACATYCATGAGAGCATCAGCTMATCCAGATGACTGTGTGATCACGATCTCCGCAGCCGATGTGAGAAAGACCTTTAAACAGGTCAACATTCACAATGTCGCAGGGCAAGACGGATTACCAGGATGTGAACTTCGAGTATGCGCTGACTAACTGGCAAGTGTCTTCACTGACATTTTCAACCTGTCCCTGACTGTCTGAAAAACCAACATGTTTCAAGCAGACCACCATAGTCTCTGTGCCCAAGAACACTAAGGTAACCTGCCTAAATGACTACCAACCCATAGCACTCAGGTCTGTAGCCATTAAGTGCTTTGAAAGGCTGGTCATGGCTCACATCAACACCATTATCCCAGAAACCCTAGACCCACTCCAATTTCATACCGCCCCAATAGATCCACAGATGATGCAATCTCTATTGCACTCCAGACTTTCCTTTCCCACCTGGACAAAAGGAACACCTATGTAAGAATGCTATTCATTAACTACAGCTCAGSGTTCAACACCATAGTGCCCTCAAAGCTCATCACTAAGCTAAGGACCCTGGGACTAAACACCTCCCTCTGCAACTGGATCCTGGACTTCCTGACGGGCCACCCCCCAGGTGGTAATGGTAGGTAACAACATATCCGCCACGCTGATCCTCAACACGGGGGCCCCTCAGGGGTGGGTGCTCAGTCATCTCCTGTACTCCCTGTTTACGAATGACTACATGGCCAGGTTCGCTCCAACAACATCATTAAGTTTGCCGATGGCACAACAGTGGTAGGCCTAATCACCAACAATGATGAGAACGCCTATAGGGAGGAGGTCAGAGACCTGGCCGTGTGGTGCCAGGATAACAAGTTCTCCCTCAACGTGATCAAGACAAAGGAGATGATTGTGGACTACAGGAAATGGAGGACCGAGCTTGCCCCCATTCTCATCAACGGGGTTGTAGTGGAGCAGGTTGAGAGCTTCACGTTCCTTGGTGTCCACATCACCAATAAACTATCATGGTCCAAACATACCAATACAGTTGTGAAGAGGGCACGACAATGCCCATTCACCCTCAGGATACTGAAAAGATTTGTCATGGGTCCTCAGATCCTCAAGAGATTCTACAGCTGCACCWTCYAGAGCATCCTGACTGGTTGCATCACTGCCTGGTATGGCAACTGCTCGGCCTCCGACTGCAAGGCACTACAGAGGGTGCCCAGTATGGCCCAGTACATCACTGGGGCCAAGCTTCCTGCCGTCAGAGGAAGGCCCTAAAAATGTTCAAATACTCCAGCCACCCTAGTCATAGACTGTTCTCTCTGCTACAGCACGATAAGCGGTACCGAAGCGCCAAGTCTATTTCCAAAAAGCTTCTTAACAGCTTCGACCCCCAAGCCATAAGACTCATGAACAGCTAATCAAATGGCTACCCAGACTATTTGCATCTCCCCTCTTTTACGCTGCTGCTACTCTCTGTTTATTTATTTATTACACTTATTTTTCTTAAAACTGCATTGTTGGTTAAGGGCTTGTAACTACAACAGTTTTAAGGTTGAACATCCCTGTTCAACCCTAACCCTAACCCTAGCCTCAARCACAACCCCAACCTTAACACTAAACCACAACCCTAAACCTAACCCTAGTTCAGAAAGAAAATGRCACGTAGAAATATGTTTAACCATTATTAGATTTGGGTATGTAATTTTTTTTTAAGGGTCCGATCCTTAAGCAATGAATGATGCAAGTCTTGGCGATATAGGCTCTGCTCCTTCAGGTTAGCTCACTGTGCAAGCAAAGCGCCCATATAAAATATAGCCTACGAGCAGTGAGTGTGGTAAATTATACTATTCCCCCGGCAGGAACACAGAACCTAAAAGGTGGAGGCTGAGGTGGTGGTGGGAGCAAGAAGSCAGTGCATAGAAGCAGTAGCAGCAAGTGCCAACAGGATTAGTGATTAGACCCTTCAGCTTAAGTAGCCTGCGCAATAAATCAAATCAAATGTTATTTGTCACATGCGCCGAATACAACAGGTGTAGACCTTACAGTGAAATGCTTACTGTAGCTTCATGTCCACATCCAGAGATGGGCAGTATTTCTGTTACATGTATCTAAAATATGCATGTAAATTATTTCTGAGTATTTTGTKATTTGTATTACACTGGGCTGAACTACACTCCAATGTATTTTGTAACAAGATACTTTCGAGAGCTGTATTTTCAAAATACAAAATACTTTGTCATTTTTTATAGCGGTTCACCATTTTGTGGCCCCTTTTCACRCTGCATTAATATCATTAGTCTATTGGCACTATGATGTGATAAGAGCATCTGCTAAATGAACTAAATGTAAATGTGTATATATAATATTTTAATTGCAAAGCATGCTGTGTAGTATTCCAATGAGCGCCGCCCCAAAACAAGGATTTGTTTTGAAGTGATACACTTTTTGCCAAAATTGACTTTTCGTAGCAGGCTGAGGAGACCTTACGCAGCAGGTTAGAGGAATTAGGAGAACAAGGTTAATCATCAACATTTTACTGCAGTGGGCTAAATCAAGGTCACACAAAGTGATTCTTGGTGTCTTATACAAATCTAATTTGAAACAAAGATATATGCCTCACACACATGGCTATGGGCTTAAAATTAGAAGACACCTGTACCATGTCAGATATAGAGTTGATATTTATTCAATTTTGAGTTTGCATCACAGAAGACTGAAATATAACAAAACTGTTTGACATAGAAACACCGGATTTGTCCGTTTGAAAAAAWAAWAWWWATATCATTATAAAAATATGAATTTCCACCCATGAGGCCAAAGAGGGCACTTTTGGTKATTGACTGCAGGAAAGGGCTACGAGTCTATTGATTCACTCGTGTGTCAATCCAAGTAACGTAATAAAGAAATCCCCATCTAAATCCATCAGTTTAAGCTAGAGATATCTGTTTTGCATGGGCTGTGTCTCAATCTACCACATCAGCAAATGGCAGCCTTCTGTATCTGTGGTGGAAGGTGGCTGAGCCGGTGCTTGTCAGACCATGTGACATCCCGAAAATCGGTCTTCTCACAAAAAACGTCTGTAGCGTCTGAACGGTTTGGCCTACAAAATAATATGATGCTGTTCTCCGTTTGGTCTATGACCCCCATAAATGTCACAGGACTCATATGAAGGTAACAATGTACAGGTTAAAAACATTTATGGAAGTATGGAGTTAGTTTGATGCCAACCGAAAAAAGGTTATATATGTGTCCAAAAAACTAAGATATTTCCTGAGCTTTCTTATATCTCCTAGATATAGGACAGACACTTCAAAACCTTATTCCTTATGATTTTTTTTTACTGTCTGTTTTTGCCATTTATGAATGTGTAATTCAATGCATTTCTGTGGGCTATAGTATAAAAGGCCAAATTCCTTTTTAAATATAATTTTTTTACCTACAGGTAAAAATTCAAAACATGACCTAGAAACAAGGTCAATGATAAATGGTGTGCTTTGCAGTTCATTTTGGTATGTTCATTTTCACATATATATTTACATTTTGTAAATTTAGCAGACGCTCTTCTTACAGTCAGTGAATTCAACTAAGGTAGATCAACAACACATATCACAGTCATAGCAAGTAAAACGTTTCTATAACCATTACTGAGAATGTTGTTGCTGTTCATGTTGGCTACTTGCAAATGTATTTCTGTATTTCAAAATTAAACACATTTCAAAATATAAGTATTTTTTGGTTTATTTTGATACATTGATCTTTATGGTATTTTGTAGTTGTATTTTGTCATTTTTTCCCATCCCTGTCAAGATCCTGTTTCAACCCTAACCCTAGATGACCAATAGAGGACCAGAGGTCAGAGTTGATCTAACAACTCCATTGCCTTGTATCCTCCAACCTCCATTAGCCAGACCAACACAGGTGGATGGGTTAATGTTGGTACTGGTTAACATAGCCTGACGGTGAGTGATGAGTGGGAGGCAGAGAAAGGGCAGTGATGTAGGGTCTTCTCCTGTACACCATCCCTCCCAGTCCTCTCTAATGAAAGAGAGAGGGAACCAAACAATGTTAGAACACCATGAGGCTCCATCCATGCTCACATCTTTAAAAAATAAAAAATAAATATAGTACCAGTCTCAAATTACATGCTAAAATCAATTCTAGAATGTTTTACTTTTATATTTATTTTATGAGGGACTCATTTGAGCACCTCCAGTTTAAAGTTGTTGGTCGTTGCGAGGCTGTAAGGTATTGATGGAGACATCCATTTGTGTTTTATTTAATCTACTTAACCACCTGCCAGGGGTTGTAAATGCTAAAGCACACTCCAAGGAGTGGGGATATTGATGACTTGGCCGTAAAACTTACAAAAAAATTGCTGATGTCACGAAAATGTGGATGGGGACATGCATAAATCTAAAGATGGTATAAAAAGGGACTCCACCATGCCCAAATAAAGGAAATAGGGTCTTACTGAATCATAGAGGCCTGTACATACTCAAGTTGCCAAATGATATATAACACATTTGACACAATTGTTGGGAAACCACTTATATTTTTGTGATGCTACAGAGAGTTTGTCTGCAKAAAAATGTTTACACAACCATTGTCCGGTGTCTATACAGGTAATTACTTTTTGCATAGAAAAACTCTGTTGTATAGGCAGAACCGTTCTGCCAAATGCGTAGTTATCACGACTCAGGATATGGCCCAGATGCAGACACGGGAGGCAGATAGTACAGTTCTCACATGATTTATTGGAAACACGGGGCAGGCAAAGGGCAGGTCGAGGGCAGGCAGAGGTTCGTGATCAGGTCAGTCAGGCAGGTACAGAATGGCAGGCAGGTACGGGGTCATGGCAGGCAGAGGTTCGTGATCAGGTCAGTCAGGCAGGTACAGAATGGCAGGCAGGGTTTCGTGATCAGGTCAGTCAGGCAGGTACAGAATGGCAGGCAGGTACGGGGTCATGGCAGGCAGAGGTTTGCATCAGGTCAGTCAGGCAGGTACAGGATGGCAGGCAGGTACGGGTCATGGCAGGCAGAGGTTTGCATCAGGTCAGTCAGGCAGGTACAGGATGGCAGGCAGGTACGGGTCATGGCAGGCAGAGGTTTGCCATCAGAGTCAGTCAGGCAGGTACAGAGATGGCAGGCAGGTTTGGGGTCAGGGCAGGCAGAGGTTTGCCATCAGGTCAGTCAGGCAGGTACAGGATGGCAGGCAGGTACGGGGTCATGGCAGGCAGAGGTTTGCCATCAGGTCAGTCAGGCAGGTACAGGATGGCAGGCAGGTTCGGGGTCAGGGCAGGCAGAATGGTCAGAACCGGGAAAAACTAGGAAACAGAACTATAGAAACAGGAAGGCGGGAGAGAACGCTGGTAAGACCTGACAAGACGAACTGGAAAACAGATAAACAAAGAACACAGGTATAAATACACAGGGGATAATGGGAAGATGGGCAACACCTGGAAGGGGGTGGAGACAAGCACAAAGACAGGTGAAAAAGATCAGGGTGTGACAGTAGTACTGTATATTAGTTGTACAATCTGCATGTGTACAGTGTTTTTCATAAGTACAAGGAGTAGCCAGCCAAATAGAAAAAGTTGCCAGCCAGGGAGCTCTGGGCTGGGGGGTTCTGGGGGGTTCTGGGGGGACATGCCCCCGGGGAAAGAAATTGCAGAACAATCTCTATTTTGGTGGCCTCTGGTACATTCTAATGCTTTGATTCCATCTGAAATACACAGATAAATGATTGAATATTTTAAAGGGTGACTGCACTTTCTGATTTGGCCTCGTTTTAGATTTGGTTAATTAAGAAATACTAGCGGCCATTACTAAATTAAAACGTGAGTTGGTTTCTGGGTGTGGTTTGATGTGCTTGTTTTG
Source organism: Salvelinus sp. IW2-2015 (assembly GCF_002910315.2). Classification (NCBI taxonomy): domain Eukaryota; kingdom Metazoa; phylum Chordata; class Actinopteri; order Salmoniformes; family Salmonidae; genus Salvelinus; species Salvelinus sp. IW2-2015. The sequence continues at coordinate 23,423,153 of NC_036839.1, forward strand.
TGTGTGTGTGTGTGTGTGTGTGTGTGTGTGTGTGTGTGTGTGTTCTTTTTGCTATACTTTCCCCCCCCCTACCCTTCCATCCCTGCCCTAATTGGAGTAAACAAACGGACAACAATACTTCTACTGTTACTTACGGCAATTTCACTCACATCTACGGTACCTGTAGTTAAATAATTATACATACGGTATATTCCTCATTTCCTTTTTCTTCAAGTGCTGGATTTTCACCCACAGCGGCCAATACACTATTCATTCTGATCTTAACTCCAATCTTCCGTTGTCCACAGATTTTTTTTTAAACACACAGAAATTCCAGTGTTTCTATGTCAAACGGTTTTGTTATATTCCAGTCATCTGTGATGTACGTGTATATACAGTTGAAGTCGGAAGTTTACATACACTTAGGTTGGAGTAATTAAAACTCATTTTTCAACCACTCCACAAATGTCTTGTTAACAAACTATAGTTTTGGCAAGTCAGTAAGGACATCTACTTTGTGCATGACACAAGTAATTTTTCCACCAATTGTTTGCAGACAGATTATTTCACTTATAATTCACTGTATCACAATTCCAGTGGGTCTGAAGTATACATACACTAAGTTGATTGTGCCTTTAAACAGCTTGGAAAATTCCAGAAAATGATGTCATGGCTTTAGAAGCTTCTGATAGGCTAATTCACTTATTTTGAATCAATTGGAGGTGTACCTGTATTTCAAGGCCTACCTTCAAATCTAGTGCCTCTTTGCTTGACATCATGGACAAATCAAAAGAAATCAGCCAAGACCTCAGAAAACAAAATGTAGACCTCCACAAGTCTGGTTCATCCTTGGGAGCATTTTACAAATGCCTGAAGGTACCACATTCATCTGTATAAACAATAGTACGCAAGTATAAACACCTTGAGACTACGCAAAGGCCCTTGTGAAGATGCTGGAGGAAACAGGTACAAAAGTATCTATATCCACAGTAAAACGAGTCCTATATCGACATAACCTGAAAGGCCGCTCAGCAAGGAAGAAGCCACTGCTCCAAAACCGCCATAAAAAAGCCAGACTGCGGTTTGCAACTGCACATGGGGACAAAGATCGTACTTTTTGATGAAACAAAAATAGAACTGTTTGGCCATAATGACCATCCATTATGTTTGGAGGAAAAAGGGGGAGGCTTGCAAGCCGAAGAATACCATTCCAACCATGATGCACGAGGTGCCAGCATCATGTTGTGGGGGTGCTTTGCTGCAGGAGGGACTGGTGCACTTCACAAAATAGATGGCATCATGTGGGAGGAAAATTATGTGGATATATTGAAGCAACATCTCAAGACATCAGTCAGGAAGTTAAAGCTTGGTTGCAAATGGGTCTTCCAAATGGACAATGACCCCAAGCATACTTCCAAAGTTGTGGCAAAATGGTTAAGGACAACAAAGTCAAGGTTTTGGAGAGGCCATCACAAAGCCCTGACCTCAATCCTGTAGAAAATGTGTGGGCAGAACTGAAAAAGCGTGTGCGAGCAAGGAGGCCTACAAACCTGGTCAGTTACAGCAGCTCTGTCAGGAGGAATGTGCCAAAATTCACCCAACTTATTGTGGGAAGCTTGTGGAAGGCTACCTGAAACATTTGACCCAAGTTAAACAATTTAAAGGCAATGCTACCAAATACTAATTGAGTTTATGTAAACTTCTGACCCACTGAGAATGTGATGAAAGAAACAAAAGCTGAAATAAATCATTCTCTCTACTATTATTCTGACATTTCACATTCTTAAAATAAAGTGGTGATCCTAACTGATCTAAGACAGGGGATTTTTACTAGGATTAAATGTCAGGAATTGTGAAAAACTGAGTTTAAATGTATTTGGCTAAAGTGTATGTACATTTCCGACTTCAAATGTAAAGTGTAATATTGGGATGCCAACTCAAAATGTAATACATTTCAACTCTATATCTGACATGGTACATGTGTCTTCTTTGTTTTAAGCCCATAACCATGTGTGTGAGGTGTATACTTTTGTTTCAAAGTAGATTTGTTTAAGACTACCAAGAAACACTCTGTGCGACTTTGATTTAGTCCACTGCAGTAAAAGGTTATTACACTAGAGACTTACCATGTCTTGTAGTGGTTGCAGCTCAATCACCTCTTTCTGCTGACATAACATGGGACTTGTGAAAGCGGCCTTTTTCTACACTTGAGAGTATCCGGTTTATGACTATAAGCCTATCAACTCCCGAGATTAGGCTGGTGTAACCGATGTGAAATGGCTAGCTAGTTAGTGGGGTGCGCGCTAATAGCGTTTCAAACGTCACTTGCTCTGAGACTTGTAGTAGTGGTTCCCCTTGCTTTGCAAGAGCCGGGGCTTTTYTGGAGCGATGGGTAACGATGCTTCGAGGGTAGCTGTTGTCGATGTGTTCCTGGTTCAAGCCCAGGTAGGGGCGAGGAGAGGGACGGAAGCTATACTGTTACACTGGCAATACTAAAGTGCCTATAAGAACATCCGATAGTCAAAGGTATATGAAATACAAATGGTATAGAGAGAAATAGTCCTATAATTCCAATAATAACCTCAACCTAAAACTTCTTACCTGGGAATATTGAAGACTCATGTTAAAAGGAACCACCAGCTTTCATATGTTCTCATGTTCTGAGCAAGGAACTTAAATGTTAGCTTTTTTAGATGGCACACATTGCACTTTTACTTTCTTCTCCAACACTTTGTTTTTGCATTATTTAAACCAAATTGAACATGTTTCATTATTTATTTGAGGCTAAATTTATTTGATTGATGTATTATATTAAGTTAAAATAAAAGTGTTCATACAGTATTGTTGTAATTGTCATTATTACAAATAACTAAATAAAAAAATAAAAAATAATCGGCCGATCAATCGGTATCGGCTTTTTTTGGTCCTCCAATAATCGGTATCGGTATCGGCGTTGAAAAATCATAATCGGTCGACCTCTAATACATACATACCGTAGAATGCTAAATCATGCAATTATTATTCTCAAGCTAACCAAAAGCATTGAGCTACGAATGCCTGTTCTCGCCATTTTCAGTTGAATTAATCTAACTTTATTTCATGGCAACTCAAGCAGGCCATGTCGTATTTGTTTCATAGTCGATATGTAATCATATTTCATGACAGTGTAACGGTTAGCTTTGTTTACAGAAGGATGAAAGAACACAATATGTTTGTCAGGGAATGCTATTCTGATATGTCAGATGAAGAGTTAGAKCAGAAAGTCAGCGCCATTAAGGCAAGGATGCCCCATGCAGGCTTTAGAATGGTCAAAGGAAGTCTCAGAGCAATGGACCATTGTGTACAATGGCAAAGAGTCTTTGCYGCCTGTAGATGGTGCAGGTATCATTTCCAGAATGATCCAGCTTCGTTGCATTGCTCGGGAAAAATACTCTGTTCTTGCACCCATGTCTCCCGTCCACATTGATACAAATCCTAAATTGATAAGGTACTAAGATGTATAATGTCTCCATCAAATCTAAGTTATTTTAACTTTTTATTCTTATTCGTCGACAAATGTTCAATGATGTATGAAATTTGAGTTGTTCTTCATCAATTGGTAATACATAAATAATGAAGCAGGTTAATAGGTTAAACATTTCACTTTTAATTCCAATGCTTTTTTTAAAGATACAGGTAAGAGGTAAGTACATTATTTTGTATACATATTGCATATTTCCCATCACCTAATGAACAACCACAATACCAGTCRMGTGTTAAGCTTTCTGTGCTGTATTGATGTATCCTGAAAATGACATCTGCTGCTTTAGATTGAACGGTCATATCTCAGTTATTGTTTTCATATCTACAAAAAATAAGCTATTTTCTTTACTTTCAGAGTGCGAGCTGATCAAGGGGTCGAAAATGTAGATATTGCCAGATGTTCACTGTCCGAGGAACCAGCGTGGAAAGCTTTATTGCTGGCAAAAGTGTCCATAACCAGAGGTAATTAAACTGTTCTGTGTTCTTTCTCTCTTCCTCTCTGCCTGTCTTGTTGTACATGGAACCTGTCTCACATGCACAGTTTGGAGGAAGAAGGATACCTTGACCTGTCGAATTCTATCCACCTCTTCTGTGTGGGATATGTGTTCCTACCTCGTCTGCGGGGCAGATCTGCAGCATTTCACAGAGAGTTGGAATAATCGCCCCTTAAGTACAGAGGCGAACCTGACACCTCACCAGCTGTGGCATATCGGAATGCTCCAAACACCTGTGCACATTTTTGTTTTTGCCTTAGCACTACACAGCTGATTCAAATTATCAAGTCATCATCAAGCTTCAAGTGGTATTTATGTCTAATAATGACACTATCTTCTATTGTTTGTCCTCATGTGTCTGTTTTTCAGCATAAAGTACTCTGTAGCCACTTAGTGTGGGCACCAGTTGAGACCACACACACACAATAACAGTCTCTCCTTCACTTCATCCTTCTCACTAAATCCTCTAGGTTATATCAGCTGTGTCGGTGAACCCTCCCGCATCTGAACTGGCTGTCAAAGAGGGCACAGCATGATCATAGATGAGAGGTCAGGTCAACAGGAAGTATTATTAAAGAGATGCTTTACATTGAAATACAGATAGAGATGTAGTAGTCCCACAGTTAATGATCCAAGGTCAGTTTTGCATTTTACCTCCTGATGATTATGATGATTGACCATGTTAGAATAAAAAAAACAAGGCAATAATATGCTCTCTATCCATCTGTCTCTCGTCTGCAGATATGTTTTGATGTGAGAGAGGAAGCCAGTCCTGTCATCGCCACCTCACCGCGCTCTTAAGATAACCTTTGGGCAAACTGTGGGCCCAAGGCTGGTTAGGAGACACCGCTAGAGACACTGTAATTGTGATGAACTGAGAGGAATATTAGGGTAGCACTGTAATTCATTAATCATATGCTGTCTGCCTCTGTTCTTACCTCTTTCCCTTTCTGTCTTCTACACCTCTCTCCACCTCGTCTTTATTCTTCGCTATGTTACTTCAGCTACATTGCATGGCAAGGCAATCTTACACAATTGTACATTCAATTTGCAGTAAATGCTTCAGCTAGCTAGATTCTTTACATCCATTGTTTCCCAAGACGACAGCCTGGTTTACTGGTTTTCTCAGGATTCCCTAAAACATTAAACAACACAAATTACAATGTCATACTGTACTCATGTCATAACACCAGCTAGCTAGCTGGCTAATGTTAGCTAGTCAGTTAATTTGCTAAATCGCGATTTTCGTGAATTAACTTTGTCAAAAAAATATGCACAATTGTTTGTTTCTACATTAACTAACATATTCCTTTCAATTGTATATTTTTAGTTTGACTCGTTATGATGTTATAACTACTTACATCTGATTCCCCCGTAATGTTTTGTCAGTCAACTTTGTTGAAGAAAGCCACCAGGGACGGGTGGTTCCCGTCAAATTCGCCATTGGAACCACTCAATATTATCGGTCATATAAAAACCTTGGGACCCAAATGCATAGTGAGTGCTCTATCTCCCCCTTGTGGTGGTCTGGAGCAATGAAGCCGTGATGCTGGGTACCTCTAAGTCACGCGGTGTAAGCTCGCAACTTTTAAAGGAGGAACCACTGTAGTTACAAGGTGGGCATTTCATAATGTATGTATATTTTTTGAAGTATTGACCTTGGAATATTCAATGTAGTCGGCGCTAGATTCCACAAAGCCTGGTCTCGGATTCACACCGTTGGTGAAGTTCATCAGAAACTTCCTTRACCATGGAGTGGAGTTTAGTCCGCTAGGCCCCTGCTAGAGCGTCACGTCTCTCTACCTCCTCTCCCTCGCGCTTTATCAGCTCTGGTTAATAAAGTAGTTTAAAAATMGACTTTTCTGCTGCTTCCCTCACTCGGATCGGATCGGACCGGGTCTGGATCCAATCAGGTCTATACGGAATGGGTCTAGTTGTCCTCGGGTCCGTTCAGAACGGGTCTCTATATTTATTTTATTTTATTTATGCATATCAGGTCCGGATCGGAAAGCCCCAGGTCCATTTCGGGAACACGTCCAACTTGTTGGACCCATGAAGGCCTCTACAGTACGGGGCCACAGGGTAGCCTCAATCCCAGCTGTTCTGGGTCTGGTAACGGTGCGATATTTAACAGTGCAACGCTATACAGAGAGTACTAGTGTAAATGATAACAGTCCAATGTACCACAGGGAGCTATCCCCAACATTATATCCTTGTGTCATCGTTTCTTGGCCTTTTATAGGAACAAGGCTTTTGTCCTAAAAACAGTAAGGTCTTTTTCCATGTTAGCAAACACAACAACCCACCCAGGACCCGAGGGGCATGGTATAGACGATTAAAGCCCAATTCCAGATCCATACTTGATAGTTTCCTCCCTCCTGTCACAACTGATAAGATTTACATCTTAGTTTTGCTGCAAAACTGTTTTTTTCAGGACCTCTGAGATTCAGATCATTTGTTTTCTTCTACAGAGACTAGTTGCTATTCTCCACAATAGACACACCTTTATTTATATTTAATCCATTCTCACAGGTCTCACTGCGATGACAAATAGGCTTCCTGTTCCCCTGCTCCCTGTGGGAGGTTAATGCGTTGAAACTGAACCCAACCTGGGTAGCTAAGAACAAGTAGCAAAACATGAATCATTTATGTAGAGACCTGCAAGCCTTTTTCTGCCCCCTTGTATCCATCTGAAGTTGAGAGTTCTGAAAGGGGTGCAAGCGCGTGCTTAGGCAACAAAAAAGGCTCTTGGTGGTAGTGCATTAAACTTTGAGAAAAAATGAATCAGGAGGCAGAAAGTAAGTGAAAATCAGTGTGTCAGGTCGTATTCTAGCCATTCTCCACTAAGCTTTTAAGCAAATTTCCTGTCCTTGTGTTTATTTGAAGCATTTTGCTGCTGTGTCCCTGAAAAGTTCACGCACGATCACGGTCGCAAACACACACATACACACACACACACACAAACACACACAACGCACTCTATATGAACCATCAATTTGTTCCAACAAAGCTAAGGTGTTGTTTGAAGTGATGTGTTCTTATTTCCGCCCTCAAAACACTTTCTACTTCTCTGTAATTTTTCGAAACAGATGTAGACACAAACAGATGTAGAGACAGATGTGTACAACAATCTTGTTTTATGTTGAATAAGCCAACATCAACCAAACATAAAAATCTGAATTCAGTGYAAAACAATGAAACAGGTCAGGRGCCTATAGTCTAAATCAAAGTGCTTTCTATATCTTACTGTTCACAATTACCTACATAAACATCTGTTTTTCAGCAGTACCATGTAACCTGTATACAGTATGTACATTACAGAGTGACAGAACTCCTTACTGACATTTCAGAGCCGCTAAACCACATATTATGCATGATGCTGCTGCTAGTCGTCGTACAGACAGTATTCAAATAAAGCTACAGTGCTGCAAAGGCCATACGTACTGTGTATGTACCGAGTGGCAGAACTTCCCACTGCATGTGTTAACGTTTCAGAGCCTTTCCACCATATAATCATAAGGCTCCTAGTCAACATGCAGTATTTATATAAAGCTACAGTAGAGGGCTGAGAAGGTCAGGTGTTTTTTCTGATTCACAGTGGTCCTTATGGGGAGGAGGGTAACGTAATGGATAGATTGTGAGGTAGCTTTTCCACCTCTCTGAGGCACACGCACGCACGTGCACACACACGCATGCACGCACACACACACACACACACACACACACATAGCTTTCCTCTCAGAGGAGGAAAGGACCTATTTCCTCTCAGCTGGAGAGCATTATGTCTGAGAGGACTGAGAGGGCTGGAGCAGCTATACACAGGGCCTCTTCTAGGACYACTGTGTCCCAAATGGCACCCTATTGCATATATACAATGGTGCACCCAATGGACCGTGGGCTGTTGTCAAAAGTAGTGCACTATATAGGGAACAGGTCAGTTGGAACGCAACTGACCTCAGTCTATATAATGTTCACCACTCAAATCTTTTCAAATGGGTCATGCATATGTGCTGAAATGTATTTATGTCTTTGCATTTGTTTCTGTTCAATAGTGATGAAACTGTCGCAAAAGTTTTTAWAGTTTAGATATCCTATAGTATAGTGGGTTTTACTTGGTTTAAATGTGTGCAAGAGTAGAAGAGATATTTTGGTCACTCTTGTGATCTATAACCTTGCCTGAGACCAGAAGACTTGCATTAGCTCCTCTAGCGAATGCCTAGGCTTGAACTCAACAGACAGTTTTGGGTTCCATATTAACTCTGGGTCTTTACCTCCACTGGGCCTATTCAGACTTATTTTATATTAAACCTTTATTACCAGGAAGTCTCATTGAGGCCCCAAATGAGGTTCAGGGAGAGATTTGATGGTTCTTCAATGAGTCTTTTCTCACCTTACATCTCAGGTAAGCCCCTGTAAGCCTCTGGGGACTCTGGCTCTCCCAGTAGGGGCCCCATGTGAACCAAGACAGAGCTGCACTGTGTTTAACTTAAAAGCAACAAACAGGTTCATTGTTAGCAGATCTCTCCTGGCAGTTGRCTTTCTTTAGCCTGTATTATCCTCTCCTCTATCCTCTCCTCTCCTGCTGTGAAGAGGGCCGTAAGCTGCTGAGAGGACCTATCTAGTCATGCTAGCTCTCTCTTTCACAGCCTATATACCCTCTATGCTGAGCGTAGGGGAGAGCTGTATAAACTCACAGGAGGTTTTGGRAAAGAGCAAGCTAGAGGGATGTACTGTATGAAGCCCACATAGATACTGTCTCCCATGAGATATGAAGGAGGATGGGACTTTTATTTTGGGGAGATGTTTGGCAGACTATCTGCTCAAGGATTTGAATCGATCTGCTCAAAGATTAGAACAGTTGGCTGATTTGTTGTAGGTAGCAGGGAAATCCAATAACTTTYTAATGTGGTAGTTCTCTGCCAACGTACAGTAGGTGGCAAGACAATGACAAAAATATATCTTTCACTGTAACCGGTTATGTACTTGGTCAGCCCTGTCCTCACCTGTGTCTCCCCTCACACCCACTCATCCATTGGCAATGTAAGCCACTCCCTCTGCGAGGCAATGCGTTTCAATCCCAGTGTCCAATTGTGAGTGTACTGGCTGCAGTCACCTCACAGAAGGGAACTTAACAGACAGGGTCCAGGCACGCTCATCGGCAGCACAAGATATGTATATATATGTTATGTATATAAGTATTCAGACCCCTTTACTTTTCCCACATTTTGTTACCTTACAGCCTTATTCTAAAATGGATTAAATTGTTCCCCCCACCATTAATCTACGCAAAAGAGCCCATAATGACCAAGCAAAAACAGGTTTTTAGATTTTTTTTGCAAATGTCTATATTAAAAAAATTGAAATATGACATTTCCATAAGTATTCAGACCCTTTACTCAGTACTTTGTTGAAGCACGTTTGGTAGCGATTACAGCCTAGAGTCTTCTTGGGTATGACACTACAAGCTTGGCCCACCTGTATTTGGGGAGTCTCCCATTCTTCTCTGCAGATCCTCTCAAGCTCTGTCAGGTTGTTCAACCAGGTTGAAGTCTGGGCTCTGGCATGGCCACTCAAGGACATTCAGAGACTTGTCCCGAAGCCGCTCCTGCGTTGTCTTGYCTGTGTGCTTAGGGTTGTTGACCTGTTGGAAGGTGAACCTTCGCCCCAGTCTGAGGTCCTGAGCGCTCTGGAGCATGTTTTCAACAAGGATCTCTCTGTACTTCGCTCCGTTCATCGTTCCCTCTATCCTGACTAGTCTCCCAGTCCCTGCCGCTGAAAACATCCCCACAGCATGATGCTGCCACCACCACAGTTCACCGTAGGGATGGTATTGGCCAGGTGATGAGTGGTGCCTMGTTTCCTCCAGATGTGARGCTTGGCATTCAGGTCAAAGAGTACAATCTTGGTTTCATCAGACCAGGCAATCTTGTTTCTCATGGTCTGYGAGTCCTTTAGTTGCCTTTTGGCAAACTCCAAGCGGGCTGTCATGTGCCTTTTACTGAGGAGTGGCTTCTMTCTGGCCACTCTACCATAAAGGCCTGATTGGTGCTGATGCAGACATGGTTGTCCTTCTGGAAGGTTCTCCCATCTCCACAGAGGAACTCTGGAGCTCTGTCAGAGTGACCATCGGGTTATTGGTCACCTCCCTGACCAAGGCCCTTCTCCCCTGATTGCTCAGTTTGGCCGGGCGGCCAACTCTAGGAAAAGTCTTGGTGGTTCCAAKCTTCTTCCATTTAAGAATGATGGAGGCCACTGTGTTCTTGGGGACCTTCAATGCTGCATAAATGTCTTGGTACCCTTCCCRAGATCTGTGTCTCGACACAATCTTGTCTCTGAGCTCTACAAACAATTCCTTTGACCTGATGGCTTGGTTTTTGCTCTGACATGCACTGTCAACTGTGGGACCTTATATAGACAGGTGTGTGCCTTTCCAAATCATGTCCAATCAATTGAATTTACCACAGGTGAACTCCAACCAAGTTGTAGAAACATCTTAAGGATGATCAATGGAAACAGGATGCACCTGAGTTTAATTTCAAGTTTCATAGCAAAGGGTCTGAGTACTTATGTAAATGTAATATTTCAGTTTTTTTATTTGTAATACATTTGCTAAAATTTCTAAAAACCTGTTTTCATTTTGTCATTATGGGGTATTGACTGTAGATTGATGAGGGGAAAAAACAATTTAATCAATTTTAGAATAAGGCTGTAAACATAACAAAATGTGGAAAAAGTCAAGGGGTCTGAATACTTTCCGAATGAGAGAGAGAGAGATGCTACCTCCATCTTCAAGCACTCTACCTCAATATTCATCACTTTCTCTTTCTCTCTCTCTCTCCTACTTTCTCCCCCCCTCTCTCTCCCCTCCTCTAAGAGAGCAGCAGTAGAGAAACTTCCCTCTTGTGTGTGACAGATACTTGGAGCCCATCTGACTTAGAGTCCTTGACGTCAGCGCCAGGCCGGTGATGGTCTGGAACAGCTGTTGTGACAGCAGCCGGTCACAGCAGAGGTCTCAGTGCCACTCCGCCATGCCACAGGGACAGGGGACTATAGGTTAATGAAACTGGTGACACACACATTGGACGCCCAGTTGGCTGCTGATTGCACCTTTGAATGAATGTACCTCTGACTGTACCCCAGCCGTTTCCTACCTAAACCCTGACATATTTTTAACCAGAGGGACGAAGCTGTAGCCCACTGCGCCTCTGCATCCCCCAGAAATTCAGTCACCCAAACCCCTACTGATCCACCATGGATGCCCAGTTTTCCACTGAGTACACCTCTGACAGTCTCTTTCCCAGTCAGTCACCCAATTCCCTGCGGATCCATCATGGACCCTCAGTCGCCTACTAACTGTACCTTTACATCCCCCACAGACATTCCCTACCCAAAACTCTGACTGCCACATCATCCAGAGGGACAAAGGAAGCTAAGTACCCGATCCACCATGGTGGCTCAGTTGCCTACTGACTGTGCATTTGCAGCTCCCAACCGTTCAGTCACCCAAACCCCTGCTGAGCCACCATGAACTCCCAGTTGTCCAGTCGCCTGCTGACTGCAGCTCTCAGACATTCACTAGTCAGCCAAACCCTGGTTGCAACGTTTTCATCCAGAGGTAGAAATTAAGCTTAGTCCCTGGCTGTACCCCCTCCTAAACTTTGTTCAGGGTGCTGAGTCACATTGTCTGAACACAGCAATCAAAGGTAACCATGCTGTCCGGTAGCCACATGTAACAAAACAAAAAACATGTTCATTTTTGATGAGGGGAAGGGGAAGGGAGGAGGAYAAGGTCTGTATGTGTGTGRGTGAGTGCATCTGTGTGTGAGTGCATGCAAGAYACTGCTCCCCAGGAATCCACAGAGGTATAGCCAGGCTTCTGGGGTGACTTTCTGTGAGCCTGTTTGCATTAGCTAAGAAAGGCATGCATCTCTCTGTAGGTGTGTGTGTGATTTAAGTGGGAAGCCTGCTAGATCAAAGAGTCCAGTGTTCTCCTGGCCGTGGCGTTTCCGCCTGCCTGGTTATCATAATTGCCTTTACTCTGAGGACATGCTGATTCCGTTAGGCCTTGTCTCCCCACATTACAGTTAGGAGACTGAACTCTGGTCTGGCTGTCTGCTTGCTTTTTCTTCTCAACCCTTTACAGTTAGAAATGGAAGTGTTGAAAATATTGATGTACTGTAGCTCTTTTTGGGGTGGACAGGAAAAAGAGAGTTTGTACCATAGACGCTTTTGACAATTTGTAGAGTCCATGCCCCGACAAACTGAGGCTGTGATATGTGGTTGTCTAGCTATCTTAAGAGGAAGTCAAAAGATGAAATCAAAAGTCAAATGTCTAACATCTGGGCTCATATTCATAAAGCATCTCAGAGTAGGAGTGCTGATCTGGGATCAGTTTTGCCTTTTAGATCATAATGAATAGGACAAGGGGGATATGATCGTAGATGAGGTACTCTGAGACACTTTATGAARATGGGGCCTGGAATTTCTTTATATATTGCCAGCTGCTAATCTCCTTCCAAGTATGCCCCTCACACACATCCATACAAGGCCATCTGTRTCCCTTATCCCCCCATCCTCAGTCTTCTGGTTAAAATTGTATACATGTTGGGATTTATTTAAATATATGTCCCCAAAAGATAGAGGCTGTAGGGTACCAGACACATGTTAGGGAACACCTCAAAGTCACTTCTGATGGTGTGTGTGTGTGTTTGCATGTGTGTGTATACACCTCAAAGTCACTCATGATGGATACTCCAATTAGGATCCAGCTGTCATGCAGCTCGTAGCTCCGGCCCCTAAACCCATCCATCCTCATCAACACTACAGCCCAGTAATATGTAGAAGATAAGTTACAGCCAATATGATAGCATTTATGCTAAATGAGCCATTTGAAAGCGCAGCCCATTTTTCATAATCCAAGGTTTTCAGTTAAGACACATACTGTAGCTAAGGGAGTCCCAAGGAGACAGAGACACAGGAGGCTTGCATGCTTGCCAAGGATGGAGGGAAGCGAAGCYTTTTTTCCATAAAAAATAAGGGGGGAAAAACTACCGATATCATAAAAGAAACAACACAGATATGAAGAGTGGCAGTTGGAATGGAAAACAAATGATGGGGTATAAAAATGTCACTTGGACAGACAGGGAGGKCTATTTTCTACCAGCCAGCCATTTGGTCTCAAAATCTATGACAGACAGGAACAACAACGGGGGAATAGAAAGACAGAGAGAGAACAAAGCCAAAAAGAAAATCACCAAATTGCTTGTCAGACAATGAAAACTATTGTTTCCAACGGGCTTCTCTGCTCCCAACAGACCTGCTGTCAACAACAAAGATGTGTTTGTGTTGTGTGTGTGTTAAACAGGCAAATTGTTGTGTTTTGTTTTCCTGAACAATTGAAACTGTCTGCATCATTGCCCTATCTCTCTCTCTGAAAATATAACATGGAGGCTCCTGCATCCACGCTTACTACACTACAGTATAAATACTATTCTTGCCTTTTGCACTGATGCAATGAACTGCAATCCAATTACCCTAAAAGCTAAATAATTGTGTGTTTGACTGAGGCCCTCTCTATTCCCATAGAGCAGGGATTCCCAAACGGTTTTGCTTCATGACCCACCAACTGAGGTGTCTGATTCGCGACCCACCATAACGTTTGAGCAGTGAAAAAAACGTACACAAAACAAAGAAAAAAAATATATATTTGCAGGTTCAAAGCTAAACTCCTGCAATTCCACACATCCTGTTATGGAGCTGAAAGAAAATGTTGCAGTTTTAAAGCCAATTTCCTGCAATTATACGCATTTTGCCATAGAACTTGAGAGAAAATATTGCAGTTTTTAAGCTAATTTCATCCAATTCTACACATTTTTACATGGCTAATGTTGTGTTCTTATGCTCAAAATCAATGGGGCTCTGATTGTCAAGCTTTTATTTTGTTGATTGTAAATTCTTAAAGACTATAGGCTATTATAAAAAAATATAGAGGTCCATTATCTTTTCAACATACTTTTTACTTGGTTTTAGTCATTTAAGTTTACACTGAAAGCGTTTTTCTATCCCTAAAATGTATTTCTGAAAACATTTGGGCAATGTCATCCCGCGACCCACCTGGACACCTGCCACGATCCCCAAGAGGGCCCCGACCCACAGTGTGGGAACCACTGCCACAGAGTGCTGTTGAATTCCAGTTCACCCCCTGGGTCATGAGCACTGTGTATTGGGTGTTCTGATCCAGGCTGAGGCACACCATGATGCAGAGTGTTGTGCTGCACCATAGCCTGGTCTCAGATCTGTTTGTGCTGTCTTGCCAACTCTTATGGTCTTTGTCACAAGAAGTTGGTAAGACAGCACAAACAGAGTGGGACCAGGCTATCCAGATCTGGGACATACAGCTTCCCAGTAGCTTCTATCTCTTGTCTTTGAGAACATCTTGCACTCAACTCCAACACCTGACAGAGGGGTTAGGAGAGAGATCAATCAGACACACACACACCTATGGGTCAGATAACAAATKTCTCCATTGAGGAGAGAGAAACATGAGTGAGAGAGAAAGAGAGAATCTCTGCAACTAAAATCAATCATAGCATCTAGTGTATCCAGAGAGCCAGTGAGTCAGAATGAGCCAGAGCAGGTCACCTCCCTTTGCATGCATGGGGACCCCAGAGTCCAATATTCAGCCCTGATCGTAGCCTACATATMACTTCAGGCACAGCTGGGAGAGGGTCTTGTGTGTGTCTTCTAGACGGAATAGGCGTCTTCATGGACTTTACACTAGTGAGGTCATGTATGTTGATCTTCATTTGTTTCATTAACTGGAAATGGGGAAATGAGTGCTGACATTTCCTGGAAGAAAAGAAGGTGAAATGTCCTGCAGTTTTTTGTACTTTTACACTTGGTCTACAGTTGCATTCATTGTGAAATAGAACATGAAGGGGAGGAGAAGAGTGGATGATGGAGGAGAAGAGAAGTGGGTATACTGTATTTCAAAATGTATTTTTAATAAGCTGCTTAAAATRTCACATACATTTGTTTTTACAGGACAATAACATCTATACCCCCAAAACACATGATAAGCAGTGTAATAGGAACGAGTTTCACTATTGTACACATACTGACTACCTCATCACAGAGTGGGTGGAGAGGACAGAATGCACAGATCACAGGGAATTAAGGCAACATATCACAAGGTTTTGAAGGTAAAGAGCATAAAGACAAAACAAAGTGTTCWATCACTGGGTCGTTCCACGAAGAGTGCCTTTGATATTTTAAGTAGAAATTGTGCATCAATATTGAATTTCAAAAGCCTGTTATATTAAATGAAGTGCCCTTTAACATAGACCACATGTAGAATTTAATCAATCTGAATGAATAAATAAATAAAGTCTTGATTAAGTGCCACAATTCAGCATTTTGACATGTCCCTCTGTCTTCCCTCTGACTTCTAGGAAGATTTTTAACCCACTTAATCCCCACAGGTTCTCACCATCATTGTAAAGCCCTYGTTATTTTGTTGCTTTGACAAAGTAATTTCTGAAGATGATTATTTATTTTGTGTGATTAGGGATTCATTTACATCTGTCCCTCATTCTAAAGGTCAACCCTGTAACGTGAACTGAACTCTCATTGTAATATGGTGAAACTCTTTCTTTTAAATATTTTTTTCAAAAGAAACATTAAACATCTAATAGCCAAATCATAGCGTAAAAGCAGGTGAGATGGTTCTACTCTGAGCGGATCAAGCATAACATGTCAACCTTGTTACCCATACATAGACAGGCTAGAAATATATTTGTAATTTTACCTATTGAGATGGGAAAATGTGTTTTTATGAACTGAACATGTGCTCTGACAGAACGTTAAAATTAGGTGAAATTATTATTTTTTCTTTGTTAACCACAGTTCTCAAAAGGCACCGAATTGGTGGAACGACCCTACGAGGTAAAGAGAAAAACTCTTACTGTACAAGGGGAGTTAAAAAATTAACAAGGAGAAAGGAAAGGACAAACGCCATTCAGAACATATAGTTGAAGTCGGAAGTTTACATACACTTAGGTTGGAGTCATTAAAACTTGTTTTTCAACCACTCCACAAATGTCTTGTTAACAAACTATAGTTTCGGCAAGTCGGTTAGGACATCTAATTTGTGCGTGACAAGTCATTTTTCCAACAATTGTTTACAGACGAATTATTTAACTTATAATTTACTGTATCACAATTCCAGTGGGTCAGAAGTTTACATACATTAAGTTCACTGTGCATTTAAACAACTTGGAAAAATTCCAGAAAATTATGTCATGCTTTAGAAGCTTCTGGTAGGCTAATTGACATAATTTGAGTCAATTGGAGGTGTACCTGTGGATGTATTTCAAGGCCTACCTTCAAACTCAGTGCCTCTTTACGTGACATCATGGGAAAATCAAAAGAAATCAGCCAAGTCTGGTTCATCCTTGGGAGCAATTTCCAAACGCCGAAGGTACCATGTTCATCTGTACAAACAATAGTACACAGTATAAACACCATGGGACCACGCAGCCGTCATACCTCTCAGGAAGGAAATGCGTCCGTCTCCTAGAGATGAATGTACTTTGGTGCGAAAAGTGCAAATCAATCCCAGAACAACAGCAAAGGACCTTATGAAGATGCTGGAGGAAACAGGTACAAAAGTATCTATATCACAGTAAAACGAGTCCTATATCGACATAACCTGAAAGGCGCTCAGCAAGGAAGAAGCCAGTGCTCCAAAACCACCATAAAAAAGCCAGACTATGGTTTCAACTGCACATGGGGATAAAGATCGTACTTTTTGGAGAAATGTCCTCTGGTCTGACGAAACAAAAATAGAACTGTTTGGCCACAATGACCCATCATTATGTTTGGAGGAAAAAGGGGAAGCTGCAAGACGAAGAAAACCATCCCAACCGTGAAGCACGGGTGGCAGCATCATGTTGTGGGGGTGCTTTGCTGCAGGAGGGACTGTGTGTACTTCACAAAATGGATGCATCATGAAGTAGGAAAATTAGGTGGATATATTGAAGCAACATCTCAAGACATCAGTCAGGAAGTTAAAGCTTGGTCGCAAATGGGTCTTCCAAATGGACATTGACCCGAGGCATACTTCCAAAGTTGTGGCAAAATGGCTTAAGGACCACAAAGTCAAGGTATTGGAGTGCCATCACAAAGTCCTGACCTCAATCCCATTGATAATTTGTGGCAGAACTGAAAAAGTGTGCGTGCGCAAGGAGGCCTACAAACCTGACTCAGTTACACCAGCTCTGTCAGGAGGAATGTGCCAAAATTCACCCAACTTATTGGGGAAGCTTGTGGAAAGCTACCTGAAACATTTGACCCAAGTTAAACAATTAAAGGCAATGCTACCAATACTAATTGAGTGTATGTAAACTTCTGACCCACTGGAATGTGATGAAAGAATAAAAAGCTGAAATAAATCATTCTCTCTACTATTATTCTGACATTTCACATTCTTAAATAATAAGTGGTGATCCTAACTGACCTAGACAGGGGATTTTTACTAGGATTAAATGTCAGGAATTGTGAAAAACTGAGTTTAAATGTATTTGGCTAAGGTGTATGTAATTTCCGACATCAACTGTACATACTATATACAGTATCACCCAGGAAAAACATATTTTCTGTGGTTTGTCTGTGGCACAGCCGAGTAATGGGAGTTGGTGAGTGATTTTGGGGAGTACCCCCACTTGTGCACGGGCAGGGGGCATGTTGAAAAAATAAGTTCCCWGTTTAAGTCCCTTGTAGATTAGTGCCTTTCAGGACCAGTCACTCCACAATCTGGGCAAATGTGTTTTTTTCCCATTCCCTTCTTTTTCATGTTGAACATCAGTTCAATATCTGTGTTATTTCTCTGTGGGAAAGTAAGCATCCCCTCCAAGTCCATCCCTGACCYTCCAGGCAAGGAGGTGCTTACCGAACCACTACCTGCCTCTTGTTGTCAGTGTCCTCAGCACAGTGACTACTGCTGGTGAATGTTGTGCGGTAGATGTAGAGCAGCTTCTTGGGGACTTAATAAGTMACTTATTAAGTGACTTAATAGTTTGTGGTTTCCACAGAATCAGCCACAGTCTCAGCTGTGCAGCAGCAGTATTCACATATTTCATTACAGAGTATTTTGTATTTGTCTCTGTATCTACTGTGTTAGTGTTCTGATCCCTCAATAAATACATATCTGAAATAATAATGGACATTTCTACTGAGAAATATTTCACGTTAAAACCATTTTWAAAAACATGCCTTTCTCACTGAAACAAGTTTAGTTCAAAATTCAAAAATCTCCTATYTAGTATAACAAACTGTAAACAGCTACAACAAAAAACATTTGACAATTTTGAAATGTTCGTCTGCATATTAACCAACTCCAAACCAAAATGTCTGACTCCTGCTGTCAGCTGGAAGGTCAGAATGACACGGGGAAACTGCTACTTCCAACATCCATATTCTGAACTGCTCATTAAAACGGATTGTGTGGTAACACCAGGAGACCAGCAGAGCCTCGACACACACAGAGATGAGAGTTTAAAGSAGTGACTTTGCATGCAGAGAGAGGCGGTCTCTGGGGCTCATCCAATCATATCCCAAGACACTGGCGTGCACCAGGGTGGTGTCCAATCATTGCCGACGACACTGGCAGGAACCTGCACGMCCTCCAATCAATTCAATCCCATAGGGAGAAAAAATGTCTTGCATAAGTCTTGAGAGAGGGGGATATAGTAAAAAAAGGCSACCATATGTCACTATTAAAAGACATGTAATATCACAGGTAATTCTACAAAACAGCTTAGTTTGACAGTTTTACCCCCCTGCAATTCATAACCAGCAGTTATGAGTGACAKTAAAATGCTATARGGTCCCTTGTTAGCACAGACTGGCARGGTGGGGCTTGCTGATTGGCTGCTAGAGCTACTCAGCCAATCAGGCCTCTCTTCTCTCATTAAGATCAGAGGACAGCCAGGCCACAGGGAAACCACCTGCCACAGAGTGCATCTTTAGACAACAACAGTCCCTCATCATGCCATGACCAAGTCCCACTGTAGTTTACATTATAAAAAAAGACAAGACAATGCTGCATCAGAGGACCAACAGACCGACACTGATAAAGAGTTAACATTAATGACTAATTGTCTGAGGCCCTTGGCTGGTGCTTCTCATTGGCTACAAGGAAATCACAATGAATCACCGTCATATTACACGTTTACAACTACAGTTATACTTAAAACGTAAAAGAGCACAAGGTTGCACTTCTGAAATCWATTTTTTCTTCCTCTTCTTCTCTGTGCAGTGTGTTTCAAATGTTCCTGTCTTTGTTCTCCTCTTGTTRCAGTCTTTGTGTGTGTGTCAGACTGAAACAAAGACGTCTAGGTAGAGGCGGTCGTAGGATTCCCTGAAGAAGAGGATGAGGACGAGGCTGAAGGCACAGGAGCCCGTCAAACACCAGTTTAGCCACGACAACTCTGAGGAGAGATGGAAAAGGTTCATTAGATCACTGAAGGTTACTCATTACATCTGTTCCTCTATGCTCACTGCAGGCAAGACATCACCGGTACACTACTGTACATCACAATGACCTTTATAACAGACGACAAGAACAACCAATCATATAGTTAAAGTATTGACTTCATGACTGTGTATAAACCCAACCAACGACATGCAATAGTAGTAGTATAACGTGTTCTAATAGTTTAATGTGTGGAAGTTATTCATGTCCGTTAACTCAAAACAAGCCCTAATCATGCAATGTGTAGACTAGAGGGTGACATCGTTCAGAAATTGGCTGAACTTTGTGTCATGCATCTAAATAATGTCAGTAATGGCCTGTTTTCCCTTTCAGCATTGAACTAAACTTGAACCCCAATGTTTTTCCTTTTCCCTCCTGTTTTGCTGTTTAAGCGCCAGTGGCCCTAGCTAGCCTGTAATGAAGAGGTAATGGAAAGACACGTGTAGAGTGGGACTAATTGGTGTGAGCCATGCAATGTTTTTCCTTTTCCCTCCTGTTTTGCTGTTTAAGCGCCAGTGGCCCTAGCTAGCCTGTAATGAAGAGGTAATGGAAAGACACGTGTAGAGTGGGACTAATTGGTGTGAGCCATGGTTCTACCTCAACACACACACACACACACACACA
>NC_036839.1:23443328-23450494 GCF_002910315.2 Salvelinus sp. IW2-2015
GACCAACAGCAAAGGACCGTATGAAGATGCTGGAGGAAACAGGTACAAAAGTATCTATATCCACAGTTAAAACGAGTCCTATATCGACATAACCTGAAAGGCGCTCAGCAGGAAGAAAGCCACTGCTCCAAAACCACCATAAAAAAGCCAGACTATGGTTTCAACTGCACATGGGGATAAAGATTGTACTTTTTGGAGAAATGTCCTCTGGTCTGAAGAAACAAAAATAGAACTGTTTGGCCACAATGACCCATCATTATGTTTGGAGGAAAAGGGGGAAGCTTGCAAGCGCGAAAGAAAACCATACCAACCGTGAAGCACGGGGGTGGCAGCATCATGTTGTGGGGGTGCTTTGCTGCAGGAGGGACTGGTGTACTTCACAAAATGGATGCATCATGAAAGTAGGAAAATTACGTGGATATATTGAAGCAACATCTCAAGACATCAGTCAGGAAGTTAAAGCTTGGTCGCAAATGGGTCTTCCAAATGGACATTGACCCGAGGCATACTTCCAAAGTTGTGGCAAAATAGCTTAAGAACAACAAAGTCAAGGTATTGGAGTGGCCATCACAAAGTCCTGACCTCAATCCCATTGATAATTTGTGGCAGAACTGAAAAAGTGTGTGGGCGCAAGGAGGCCTACAAACCTGACTCAGTTACACCAGCTCTGTCAGAGGAATGTGCCAAAATTCACCCAACTTATTGTGGGAAGCTTGTGGAAGGCTACCTGAAACATTTGACCCAAGTTTAAACAATCTAAAGGCAATGCTACCAAATACTAATTGAGTGTATGTAAACTTCTGACCCACTGGAATGTGATGAAAGAAATAAAAGCTGAAATAAATCATTCTCTACTATTATTCTGACATTTCACATTCTTAAAATAAAAAGTGGTGATCCTAACTGACCTAAGACAGGGGATTTTTACTAGGATTAAATGTCAGGAATTGTGAAAACTGAGTTTATATGTATTTGGCTAAGGTGTATGTAAACCTCCGACTTCAACTGTACATACTATATACAGTATCACCCAGGAAAAACATATTCTCTGTGGTTTGTCTGTGGCACAGCCGAGTAATGGGAGTTGGGGAGTGGTTTGGGGAGTACCCCACTTGTGCACGGGCAGGGGCATGTTGAAAAAATAAGTTCCCAGTTTAAGTCCCTTGTAGATTAGTGCCTTTCAGGACCAGTCACTCCACAATCTGGGCAAATGTGTTTTTTTCCCATTCCCTTCTTTTTCATGTTGAACATCAGTTCAATATCTGTGTTATTTCTCTGTGGGAAAGTAAGCATCCCCTCCAAGTCCATCCCTGACCGTCCAGGCAAGGAGGTGCTTACCGAACCACTACCTGCCTCTTGTTGTCAGTGTCCTCAGCACAGTGACTACTGCTGGTGAATGTTGTGCGGTAGATGTAGAGCAGCTTCTTGGGGACTTAATAAGTTACTTATTAAGTGACTTAATAGTTTGGTGGTTTCCACAGAATCAGCCCACGTCTCAGCTGTGCAGCAGCAGTATTCACATATTTCATTACAGAGTATTTTGTATTTGTCTCTGTATCTACTGTGTTAGTGTTCTGATCCCTCAATAAATACATATCTGAAATAAATATGGACATTTCTACTGAGAAATATTTCACGTTAAAACCATTTTAAAAAACATGCCTTTCTCACTGAAACAGTTTAGTTCAAAATTCAAAAATCTCCTATATAGTATAACAAACTGTAAACAGCTACAACAAAAAACATTTGACAATTTTGAAATGTTCGTCTGCATATTACCAACTCCAAACCAAAATGTCTGACTCCTGCTGTCAGCTGGAAGGTCAGAATGACACGGGGAAACTGCTACTTCCAACATCCATATTCTGAACTGCTCATTAAAACGGATTGTGTGGTAACACCAGGAGACAGCAGAGCCTCGACACACACAGAGATGAGAGTTTAAAGAGTGACTTTGCATGCAGAGAGAGGCGGTCTCTGGGGCTCATCCAATCATATCCCAAGACACTGGCGTGCACCAGGGTGGTGTCCAATCATTGCCGACGACACTGGCAGGAACCTGCACGTCCTCCAATCAATTCAATCCCATAGGGAGAAAAAATGTCTTGCATAAGTCTTGAGAGAGTGGGATATAGTAAAAAAAGGCGACATATGTCACTATTAAAAGACATGTAATATCACAGGTAATTCTACAAAACAGCTTAGTTTGACAGTTTTACCCCCCTGCAATTCATAACCAGCAGTTATGAGTGACAACTAAAATGCTATACGGTCCCTTGTTAGCACAGACTGGCATGGTGGGCTTGCTGATTGGCTGCTAGAGCTACTCAGCCAATCAGGCCTCTCTTCTCTCATTAAGATCAGAGGACAGCCCAGGCCACAGGGAAACCACCTGCCAAAGAGTGCATCTTTAGACAACAACAGTCCCTCATAATGCCATGACCAAGTCCCACTGTAGTTTACATTATAAAAAAAGACAAGACAATGCTGCATCAGAGGACCAACAGACCGACACTGATAAAGAGTTAACATTAATGACTAATTGTCTGAGGCCCTTGGCTGGTGCTTCTCATTGGCTACAAGGAAATCACAATGAATCACCGTCATATTACACGTTTACAACTACAGTTATACTTAAAACGTAAAAGAGCGCAAGGTTGCACTTCTGAAATCTATTTTTTCTTCCTCTTCTTCTCTGTGCAGTGTGTTTCAAATGTTCCTGTCTTGTTTCTCCTCTTGTTTCAGTCTTTGTGTGTGTGTCAGACTGAGACAAAGACGTCTAGGTAGAGGCGGTCCGTAGGATTCCCTGAAGAAGAGGATGAGGACGAGGCTGAAGGCACAGGAGCCCGTCAAACACCAGTTTAGCCACGACAACTCTGAGGAGAGATGGAAAAGGTTCATTAGATCACTGAAGGTTACTCATTACATCTGTTCCTCCTATGCTCACTGCAGGCAAGACATCACCGGTACACTACTGTACATCACAATGACCTTTATAACAGACGACAAGAACAACCAATCATATAGTTAAAGTATTGACTTCATGACTTGTGTATAAACCCAACCAACGACATGCAATAGTAGTAGTATAACGTGTTCTAATAGTTTAATGTGTGGAAGTTATTCTGTCCGTTAACTCAAAACAAGCCCTAATCATGCAATGTGTAGACTAGAGGGTGACATCGTTCAGAAATTGGCTGAACTTTGTGTCATGCATCTAAATAATGTCAGTAATGGCCTGTTTTCCCTTTCAGCATTGAACTAAACTTGAACCCCAATGTTTTTCCTTTTCCCTCCTGTTTTGCTGTTTAAGCGCCAGTGGCCCTAGCTAGCCTGTAATGAAGAGGTAATGGAAAGACACGTGTAGAGTGGGACTAATTGGTGTGAGCCATGGTTCTACCTCAACACACACACACACACACACACACACACACACACACACACACACACACACACACACAACCACACACACACACACACACACACACACACACACACACACACACACACACCACACACACACAACACACACACACACACTTGACAGACACATTACTTCCTGTTACTGCCCCAGAAAGAAATCGATAGGTCTCCTTTCAGCTGCACAGCACTAGGCATGCCCTCTCAACATGATGCAGAGGTGTGGGTGGGGGAGAGAGAGAACGAGAAAGAGAGGGAGAGAGAGAGATGGAATACAGAGAAAGAGAGTCACCAGAGAGAGCGAGGGAGACCAGAGAGTGAAAGAGAGAAACAGAGAGACAGAAAGAGAGAGAGAGAGAGCAGAGAGGAAACAGAGAGACAGAAAGAGAGAGAGAGCAGAGAGAGAAACAGAGAGAGAGAAAGAGAGACAGCAGAGAAGAGAGAGCAGAAGAGAAGAGAGAGACAGAGAGAGACGAGAGAGAGAGAGAGAGAGAGAAGAGAGGAGAGAGCAGAGAGAGACACAGAGAGAGAGACAGAGAAGAAGGAGAGCAGAGAGAGAGAGAGAGAAACAGAGACAGAAAGAGAGAGAGCAGAGAGAGAAACWGAGAGACAGAGAGACAGAYAGASAGAAACAGAGAGACTAAACGAGAGAGAGAAACTGAGCGGGGTGCCCAGCACCCCTACCACTAAGACAGGAACCACACGGCCTGATAAGGTAGAAGATGACAGCCCTCCAGCAGCTGGCAGGGCCCTGATAAAGAACCAGCAGGACTAAATATAGAGAAATGAGGTCAAAACACACCAAACTGAGTGGAGCATGCATCTTAATTCCCCCTGCAGGGCATTTCAATTTCAGTTGCCCAGTCCTATAATGCAGTTGATCAATTGCCCCTGAAGTGAGCGGCTCAATCGATGGGTGAGAAGTGAGACTCAAGCTAGGTCAGCCGTTTGGCCTGTTTGGGTAAATTATATGATTTGGCCCTCTGGCACATCTCAGAGTGAGTCAGCCAGAATAGATCCACCTCTCCACCAGGGTAAGGTGAAGGAGACAAGGGTGCATTGCACACAGGAGAAAAAGAATAGGCCTTTTTGGCTTACTCTTTCACTTATTGTTGCTGCCTATACCTACACAGAAAACATTCATAGTGTCCAGAGGGGAAGGGGACATAAGGGAGAGAGTAAGAAAGAGAGAGGCTCCTCCTCAGGACAATGTGAAGGAAAATAATATTTTTTCTTGCTTATCCTTTCATTTGTGTCTCCACTAGGGTACAAAAAGAGCCTCTTCCTGAAGCCAGAAAGAGTGAACATCTGTGGATCCAGAGCACAGTGGACAGAGAGAGAACATCTGTGGGTTCAGAGCACAGTGGACAGAGAGAGAACATCTGTGGGTTCAGAGCACAGTGGACAGAGAGACAGAGAGAGAGACAGAGAGAGAGACAGAGAGAGAGAGAGAGAGCGAGAGCGAGAGAGAACATCTGTGGGTCCAGAACACAGTGGACAGAGAGAGAGAACATCTGTGGATCCAGAGCACATTAGACAGAGAGAGAACATCTGTGGATCCAGAGCACAGTGGACAGAGAGAGAACATCTGTGGGTGCAGAACACAGTGGACAGAGAGAGAACATCTGTGGGTCCAGAACACAGTGGACAGAGAGATAACATCTGTGGGTTCAGAGCACAGTGGACAGAGAGAGAACATCTGTGGGTCCAGAACACAGTAGACAGAGAGAGAACATCTGTGGGTCCAGAGCACAGTAGACAGAGAGAGAACATCTGTGGGTCCAGAGCACAGTAGACAGAGAGAGAACATCTGTGGGNAGAGCACAGTAGACAGAGAGAGAACATCTGTGGGTCCAGAGCACAGTGGACAGAGAGAAAACATCTGTGGGTCCAGAACACAGTGGACAGAGAGAGAGAACATCTGTGGCTTCAGAGCACAGTGGACAGAGAGAGAGACAGAGAGAGAACATCTGTGGGTCCAGAACACAGTGGACAGAGAGAGAACATKTGTGGGTTCAGAACACAGTGGACAGAGAGAGAGACAGAGAGAGAACATCTGTGGGTTCAGAGCACAGTGGACAGAGAGAGAACATCTGTGGGTCCAGAGCACAGTGAAAGACAAAAGAAGTGAAAAGGTGAAGGATGTTCCATTGTGCAGTAGCACAGTCATTAATCAAGTTAGCTCAGTAACCTGTTGCCTGTTGGTGTGGCAGTGGTGTGGAGGCCTGTTAACGGAGTTGTGTTTCTCTGACTGTGTTGTCACCACAGCCCGCCTGCCCCTGATTCATCCATTTAGATAGGAGATTAAGGGAGGAGAGATATGTGAACGGGTGTGGAGTCTGAATGAATGCTAATGTGTCTTTGTATGCTTACCAACAAGTATTTGGTGGTAAAGAAAGGGCTAAGTGGCTTGTGCAGTCATGGTCCCTCTGACATCGTCAGTGAGGAGTGGTGGGGCTGTAGTGTGTAGAAAGTTGCTTGAACAGCAATACACAGGGGAATAGGAGTGGACTGAATCTATTTCCCTTTCTGTACATGAATAATGAAAGAGCCTCTGGGGAGACATACGTTGATGCAGGCTATCATAGCTCCAGTAGCTCAGTGATAATACCCAACTGACAGTTAGAAAGGACAATTGAAATTATGTTTCACTTCTCCCTCTGGCTATATTGACGCCTCACCCTGCGCCATCAGCCAAAGCCGCTTATCATACCAGAATTATTCCTAATTGTGGCCGATAATGCTGCGTTTTAAAATGGATGTAGCTTTTCAGAGCTGGTTAAATGTCTTCTCACTTTACAGAGCTGTTATTTGGGGGAACGGAGCTAGCTGACTGGCTGACATTAGCCAGAAATAAATGAAATGAAATCATAAAACGTTCAATGAAACAAAATGAGAATAATTATTTTCTATTACTGTCAGAATGTTCAGACTGGGTGGGTAGACATTAAGACGGTTTAATATGACTGTGTGTTCCTAATAGGGTGTGTTTGATTATACTGTCAGCTGTTCCCATGATGATCATTCAAAAACATCCCAGAAATAAAAGTGCAACTGCAAAACAAAAGGCTTGTTATGGATCAACGTGGCGCTACAGTCTCCGACGCCGCCATAACATTCACAAAAGGTTAGGAATTACAGATAAGCCAACTAACATGTTATTCATCTCATAGTGTTGTACTTCAGACAAATACTGCAAAGTTTGACAAAAACTAAGTTTAAAATAAAAAGAAAAGCGGCAATTATTTTCTGTCCGATTCCCTTGTAGAAGTCTTGGCAACAAACCCAGCGATATAGCTGCCTATCCAACACAACCCCTAACTCCTCCACATAGACGAGGAATCTTTGACGCTACACTTCACAATAAGGCTCCCTACTTTGTATTCCACCCACCACTCCATAGCTAAATCACAAACACAGAGACGATGAAATCTAAAGTACCAACAACTATAGCTGTATGCATTCATATGGCCAATGTTGTCTCCATTTATGTGTTCAGACAGATTCAGTCCTATATAGAGAATAGGGTGCCATTTGGGAGGCACCCTGAAATACCCTGCTGGAATAGAAGGAAGTTGGGACCCGCTGAAATACCCTGCTGGAATAGAAGGAAGTTGGGACCCGCTGAAATACCCTGCTGGTATTTCAGCGGTCCCAACTTCCTTCTATTCCAGCAGGGTATTTCAGCGGGTCCCAACTTCCTTCTATTCCAGCAGGGTATTCAGCGGGTCCCAACTTCCTCTATT
>NC_036839.1:23451014-23468617 GCF_002910315.2 Salvelinus sp. IW2-2015
AAGTTGGGACCCGCTGAAATACCCTGCTGGAATAGAAGGAAGTTGGGACCCGCTGAAATACCCTGCTGGAATAGAAGGAAGTTGGGACCCGCTGAGCCCAGACCCTTGCAACCCTTCAATATTAAAACAATATGTATAAAAACATTTTTTTAAAGAAGTTAAATCATTGATACTTCAGAATTTGTTCTTTTGGCAGTGAGCAGCGAATGGAAATTTTAAATCAACTGTAACCAAAAAATAAATGAACATCTTTGAGCCTGAGATTGCCAATTTAAAATGAAGGATGGAGCGGGGTTGATTTTGAAAAGGCAAAGATTTATATGGAATTCTTCTGCTTTTAATTCCACACCACCGCATATGCCACATCGATTACTGTATAAGGCTGAAATGAATGAAGGATGAATTAGAGGTAAAAAAAGAAAATATTGTAGCCCTATCATACAGTGGAGGCTGCTGAGGGGAGGATGGCTCATAATAATAGCTGGAACAGAGCAAATGGAATGGCATCAAACCATGTGTTCGATGCATTTGATACCATTCCAKTCATTCTGCTCAAACCATTACCACAAGCCCATCCTCCCCAATTAAGATGCGACCAACCTCCTGTGCCATCATACTGTCCTATTCCTTACAAATCTCTGTTATGTGGTGGTTGAATGTTATCCTCCGTTCATCCACATTGGTTGATAAACAAAACAGATACAACAGGAACTGGATTAAGTCGTAGTTGTCCCCCATAATGAAATCGGGGAGGGGACTGTGGATACGTCTCCGTCCGTTAGTACGRTTGTACGTTTGTCACACGATATCTCAGACAGCACTGGCCCGATTTTGACAAAACTTGGGTGAATGATGCGTCTTGCCATAGAGAGCCAATATTTACAAAATTGCATAATTCGTGGGGGACAACCAGCCAGACTGTACACCCCCTGTACTCTGGGGGACCAGCCAGACTGTACACCCCCTGTACTCTGGGGGACCAGCCAGACTGTACACCCCCTGTACTCTGGGGGACCCAGTGAATCTCACGAATAGTAATGCAGTTCGCACAAATATGTGTACGTATATATTCTATCTATTTACTCAAAAGGGTTTGAGGGGGGAATACTGTCAAGTTCTAGAAGCATTATTCATCATTCCACCTGAGTGGCTTTGTGATTAGCCTTTACTGGAAGGTTAGACAATCAGACAAAGAAGAGCTCTGCAAACAGAATGTAGCTCAGCTAACAGAGGAGAGAAACAGAGGTTTCTTCCCAAGTGACACCCT
Source organism: Salvelinus sp. IW2-2015 (assembly GCF_002910315.2). Classification (NCBI taxonomy): domain Eukaryota; kingdom Metazoa; phylum Chordata; class Actinopteri; order Salmoniformes; family Salmonidae; genus Salvelinus; species Salvelinus sp. IW2-2015. The sequence continues at coordinate 23,452,282 of NC_036839.1, forward strand.
AGRCCCTTCATAGTGCACTACTTTTGACCATGGCCTGGTCAAAAGCAGTACACTATGGAAGAAAATTGGGTGCCATTTGGGATGCACACACAGAGAGGAGGCCTGATGCTTCGGATCCACTGACTTTATATTTCTACAGGCTCCAGACCTGCTCCTGGAGCCTGTAGAAATGGAGAAATAGAGGTAGAGATAGTCTGTTCTCTGTAATGTGCTCTACTTACAAATGATACATGAACCTACGCTAGACCAAGACAATGAATACCAGGCTGGGAGAGATAAAACATTTTTTTAAATTATTATAATCAAAATAAATATTATATCTTAAAAAGTCTGGGAATCTAATTCTTATATCTATTTGTTAAGATTGAAAATGATCCTGAGTGGATATGTAGGCACATCTGACCTCTTGACCTGGATGTAAATCTGACCCACTGATCTAGAGCGCTCTCCTATCCACTTCTTTCTCTTCCATCTTGTGTTGTAGCTGTACTCTACCCGTCAGTCTTACCTGTGCTGTAGAAGGTGAGGAAGAAGAGGAGGCAGCCGGTGACCAGGTTACCGAGGAAGGTGACCACACCACAGGTGATGCCCTCTGGCACGGGGTACACGGTTTCGATGAAGAGTTCAAAGAAGATGGGCACACTACTGTTGATGAAGATGCCCACCAGGATACAGGAGGTGTACAGGGTGGCTGCGGGGAAGAGGGGAGGGGGGTTAATCAATCAATCAATCATCACATTTTATAAAGCAGAGGACAGGGATTCATGGGTTAACCAATCAAATGTGACTTATAAAGCCCTTTTTACATCAACAGGTGTCAAAATATTTTACATATGGCACTTTAACTAGTACGAGATGACACTAGTCTAGTGTGACCATAAGAACAGTGTCACCATGAGAAGGCCTCCAAGTTCTCATTGTTACACATCAAAGCTTACTCATAATGTCATTCCAGCTAAGACAATGGTGGTTTAACAGTGGGTGGTGGATGGGGGGAAAAACACAGGCAAAACCACCTGCTGTGCAGCTTGTGTTTTCATGAGATTGACTACAGTTAGTTATTCTCAGGGCACAGGCAAATTGCGTTGGTAAGTGCCATATGCTGCTGGCCGATTCCCCCAGTGTGTGTGTGTGTGTGTGTGTGTGTGTGTGTGTGTGTGTGTGTGTGTGTGTGTGTGTATATATTTGTCCCCAATTTGCTTGTACGCATTTGTGTGTGTGTATGTGTGCGCACAGTGTCTGTGCGTGTGTCCGTGCTTGTGTGCCTGTGTGTCTTGGCCACCACTGATCGAGGTCTCAGCTGCTCTGAGGCCGAGCTCGGGGGCCCTGGGCTGGGGGAGGAGATTAAGCCATCACCGTGGAGCAGAGCATTGCTACATCCCAAATGGCACCCTWTTCCCTATAAAGCGCACTACTTTTGACCAGAGTACTATGGTAGTGCACTATATAAGGAATAGGGTACCATTTGGAACAGAACATGGCTCAGTCTCCTCCGTCTCCTTTATCACTGCAGATTGGGCCAAATCAACTCCTCATTAGCCAGCACCGCTCTAAATCACAATGCTGCCTCAGAGGACCCAGCCTGCCTGCCTGCCTGCATGCCTGCCTGCCGCTGTCACAGAGGAACTGAGGCGATGCCACTGCACTGACGACACAGTCATCAAATCCGGAAAGAATATCCCCTCTTCCCTCTCATCATCCCTTTGTTCAACCACCCCCGTCCTGCTCTAAGACAGGCTGGTATCAAACACAGACAACCTCTAGTGTCCCACGGCTGCTCTGTTCCTCCCACTCTGTCTCAGTCTCTCCCAGGTTGTAGCTAGTTGATCCCCAGGGGATGGTGCCGCTTCATCGCAACATTTTTGACTTTTCAGTAGAGGAAGTATGGTAGTAGAACCATGAAGAATGTGTCCAAGGGAAGACCCCACGCTGTCAGCGAATCCCTTCAAAAAAATTGTTGATCCCCTTAATTTTCTTCCAATTACGATCTTTTCTCATCGCTGCAACTCCCCAATGAGCTCGGGAGAGGTGAAGGTGGAGTCATGCGTCCTCTGAAACATGACCTGCCTAATGACGCTCTTTAACACCCGCCAGCTTAACCCAGAACCCAGCTGCACCAATGTGTTGGAGGAAACACRGTTCAACTGGCTACCGGGGTCAGCCTGCAGACACCCGGCCTAGGAGTCGCTAGAGCACGATGAGCSAAGTAAAGCCCCCTCGGCCCAACCCTCCCGTAACCAGGGCGATGCTGGGCCAAATGTACCACGGCCGGTTGTGGCACAGCCCAGGAATGAACCCGGGTCTAGAGTAACGTCTCTAGCACTGCGATGCAGTGCCTTAGACCACTGCGCCACTCGGGAGGCCAGCGAATCACTATTACATGAATGATAATAGATGTCGTTGAAGAACAAAACCAGTGAAGTTGTGTAAAAAACAGACACAGTATTATTCATTTAGTAAGTGCGCAAGCTGAGGATTTCAAAAAAGGGATAACAAAGAGAGGTGTGTAATGTGGAAGAGGCTCCTACCAGAGCTATGTATAATACCACCATGCACAGTACACCAGATGGATGGGCAATCCTGGGGTCTGTTAGCTTGGCACTGTCAGCCAGTAGCGAGAGGATTGAAAAAAATACTGATGACAAGCATGAAAATTATGATGGATGAGAATGCTTAGAGCTGGTGAATGTGAAGTTCATATGTTTGTTTGTTTCAAGGGAAACTGCTAATGTGCTACTGCATCGCAGTCCATATCTGCCCTGAGATTGGAGGGTTGGGAGTTCCATCCCCGAGTCATACCAAAGACTGTACAAATGGGACATATGCTTGGCCCTGCGATAGACAAGAGTCCTGTCCAGGCGGTGTACTTGTACATCAATCTGCCTCACGCTACAGAAACAGGAGATGTACTTGCTTTACTCGGTCCATGCGTCCCTTCCTACATCTAAAGGACAAGTCTGCTATTGAAGTATCCATTGAAGTATCCATTGTGGCTCTAGGATTCTCTGGAAACCATGCTCTACTAGGCCTACCTGCAGTGGAGGGTAGGTGTGTGAGCCTGGTCAGGCAGGTTAATGTGAACCAGGTGGAGGCCAGGGAAGCACCAGCCATCATCAGGACCAGGATGAGCTTCAGCATGCCCCGGATAGAATCTGCAAACCTGGGGAGAGACAGAGATGGAGGTAGTAAACCTGGAGAGAGACAGAGATGGAGGTAGTAAACCTGGAGAGAGACAGAGATGGAGGTAGTAAACCTGGAGAGAGAAGAGAGATGGAGGTAGTAAACCTGGAGAGAGAGAGAGATGGAGGTAGTAAACCTGGAGAGAGACAGAGATGGAGGTAGTAAACCTGGAGAGAAGACAGAGATGGAGGTAGTAAACCTGGAGGAGACAGAGACGGAGGTGTAAACCTGGAGAGAGACAGAGCGGAGGTGTAAACCTGGAGAGAGACAGAGACGAGGTAGTAAACCTGGAGAGAGACAGAGACGGAGGTAGTAAACCTGGAGAGAGACAGAGACGGAGGTAGTAAACCTGGAGAGAGACAGAAGATGGAGGTAGTAAACCTGGAGAGAGACAGATGGAGGTAGTAAACCTGGAGAGAGACAGAGATGGAGGTAGTACTGGAGGAGACAGATGAAGTAGTAAACCTAGAGAGAGACAGATGAAGTAGTAAACCTAGAGGAGACAGATGAAGGTAGTAAACCTAGAGAGAGACAGATGGAGGTAGTAAACCTAGAGAGAGACAGGTGGTAGTAAACCTAGAGAGACAGTGGAGGTAGTAAACCTAGAGAGACAGATGGAGGTAGTAAACCTGGAGAGAGACAGATGGAGGTAGTAACTGGAGAGAGACAGAGATGGAGGTAGTAAACCTGGAGAGAGACAGAGATGGAGGTAGTAAACCTGGAGAGAGACAGAGATGGAGGTAGTAAACCTGGAGAGAGACAGAATGAAGGTAGTAACCTGGAGAGAGCAGAGATGGAGGTAGTAAACCTGGAGAGAGACAGAGATGGAGGTAGTAAACCTGGAGAGAGACAGAGATGGAGGTAGTAAACCTGGAGAGAGACAGATGGAGGTAGTAAACCTGGAGAGAGACAGAGATGGAGGTAGTAACCTGGAGAGAGACAGAGATGGAGGTAGTAAACCTGGAGAGAGACAGAGATGGAGGTAGTAAACCTGGAGAGAGACAGAGATGAGGTAGTAAACCTGGAGAGAGACAGAGATGGAGGTAGTAAACCTGGAGAGAGACAGAGATGGAGGTAGTAAACCTGGAGAGAGACAGAGATGGAGGTAGTAAACCTGGAGAGAGACAGAGATGGAGGTAGTAAACCTGGAGAGAGACAGAGATGGAGGTAGTAAACCTGGAGAGAGACAGATGGAGGTAGTAAACCTGGAGAGAGACAGATGGAGGTAGTAACCTGGAGAGAGACAGATGGGTAGTAAACTGGAGAGAGACATGGAGTAGTAAACTGGAGAGAGACAGATGGAGGTAGTAAACCTAGAGAGAGACAGATGGAGGTAGTAAACCTGGAGCACACACATAGAAACGGATTGTTTTTAAACAACAACAAATCAACAACTAAACGCGTACAACATTGCCTACTTTTGGTATGTTTCAAAAATGGCCTAAAGGAAAACTTAATATTTTGGTATTTTCTTCCATTAGTGCACTGTTGATACGGTCCCAAATTGTTTTGCATGTCAGGAGTCAAGTTTTCAAGATATTTTCTTTCAAGAAGCAATGTGTCACCCGCCACTCATCATGATGATGATGCAAATCATGGCATGCTTCAAACCACAACAAAGAGTGTAAACAAGTCTCAGGGTGACTTATGTGCCTCCATGTCACCATCGATAAAAGAGAAGCAGTCATGGTGTCAGGAGATGTAGCTGTCCTGGTTACAACTGGTGACAGCTTACAGCGATACACCATGATATGAGTTGTGTCATTTAGATCACCAGTGACTGTGAAGCAAGCAGGCAGATATTTGATGTCGGCTACTCCCTATCCATCCAGACATGCTTTATAAACAAAGCCTCGTGTTTTAGCGTTCAAAATCAAATCAAATTGTATTTGTCACATGCGCCGAATACAGCAGGTGCAGACCTTACAGTGAATACTTACTTACAAGCCCTAACCAACAACGTCGTTTAAAAAATTAAAAACACCCCGCCCCCCCAAAAATAAGAATAAGAAATAAAAGAAACAAAATAATGAAAGAGTAGCAGTAAAATAACAATAGCGAGGCAATATACATGGGGTACCGGTACAGAGTCAATGTGCAGGGGCACCGGTTTGTCGAGGTAATATGTACATGTACACTACCGTTCAAAAGTTTGGGGTCACTTAGGAATGTCCTTGGTTTTGAAAAAATAAATAAAAAAAATCCATTAAAATAACATCAAATTGATCAGAAATCAGTGTAGACATTGTTAATGTTGTAAATGACTAGCATCCTGGAGTCGTCTCTTCACTGTTGACGTTGAGACTGATGTTCTGCGGGTACTATTTAATGAAGCTGCCAGTTGAGGACTTGTGAGGCGTCTGTTTCTCTAACTAGACACTAATGTACTTGTCCTCTTGCTCAGTTGTGCCCCGGGCCACGCACTCCTCTTTCTATTCTGGTTAGAGCCAGTTTGCGCGTTCTGTGAAGGGAGTAGTACACAGCGTTGTACGAGATCTTCCGTTTCTTGGCAATTTCTCGCACGGAATAGCCTTCGTTTCTCAGGACAAGAATAGACTGGCGAGTTTCAGAAGAAAGTTCTTTGTTTCTAGCCTTTTTGAGCCTGTAACGAACCCACAAATGCTGATGCTCCAGATACTCAACTAGTCTAAAGAAGGCCAGTTTTATTGCTTCTTTAACCAGGACAGTTTTCAGCTGTGCTAACATAATTGCAAAAGGATTTTCTAATGATCAATTAGCCTTTTAAAATGATAKACTTGGATTAGCTAACACAACGTGCCATTGGAACACAGGAGTGATGGTTGCTGATAATGGACCTCTGTACGCCTATGTAAATATTCCATTAAAAAATCTGCAGTTTCCAGCTACAATAGTCATTTACAACATTAACAATGTCTACACTGTATTTCTGATCAATTTGATATAAATTTAAATGGACAAAAAATTTGCATTTCTTTCAAAAACAAGGACATTTCTAAGTGACCCTAAACTTTTGAACAGTAGTGTAGGTAGAATTATTAAAGTGACTATGCATAGATAATAACAGAGAGTAGCAGCAGTGAGGAGGGGGGGGGGGCAATTAGTCTGGGTAGCCATTTAATTAGATGTTCCTCTCTCAACAGGTGTTGAACTATCCCCCCTAACAAGTAGGCTTGGGCAATATATCGTTTATTCCATATACAGGGGATATTTTGAAATATCGATGGTATGATTTTCAATACCGTAAACACATTGTTTTATTGTAAATTGTTTTGGGGTTGAGGGCAACCCCACATCGGCGAGGGCTGCGTGCTACGCCACTGATTAACTATTAGTTAAGTATAACTATAAGTAATGTAAGATGTGTRAAATAAATTTMATCAAACTCAGGGCTCCAGCTATGCATTTGGTTTGCTATGGAAGTGGCTAGATGTCAATATCAAGCTTCTTGGTTACAGCAGAGATTTTTAATCCCCTCTTGGATCAAGATCCCTGTTGACAATATACACTGCTCAAAAAAATAAAGGGAACACTAAAATAACACATCCTAGATCTGAATGAATGAAATATTCTTATTAAATACTTTTTTCTTTACATAGTTGAATGTGCTGACAACAAAATCACACAAAAATATCAAGAAAATCAAATTTATCAACCCATGGAGGTCTGGATTTGGTGTCACACTCAAAATTAAAGTGGAAAACCACACTACAGCGGGTCCAACTTTGATGTAATGTCCTAAAAACAGTCAAAATGAGGCTCAGTAGTGTGTGTGCCTCCACGTGCCTGTATGACCTCCCTACAACGCCTGGGCATGCTCCTGATGAGGTGGCGGATGGTCTCCTGAGGGATCTCCTCCCAGACCTGGACTAAAGCATCCGCCAACTCCTGGACAGTCTGTGGTGCAACGTGCATGGTGGATGGAGCGAAGACATGATGTCCCAGATGTGCTCAATTGGATTCAGGTCTGGGAACGGTCCATAGCATCAATGCCTTCCTCTTGCAGGAACTGCTGACACACTCCAGCCACATGAGGTCTAGCATTGTCTTGCATTAGGAGGAACCCAGGGCAACCGCACCAGCATATGGTCTCACAAGGGGTCTGAGGATCTCACTCGGTACCTAATGGCAGTCAGGCTACCTCTGGCGAGCACATGGAGGGCTGTGCGGCCCCCCAAAGAAATGCCACCCCACACCATGACTGACCCACCGCCAAACCGGTCATGCTGGAGGATGTTGCAGGCAGAAGAACGTTCTCCACGGCGTCTCCAGACTCTGTCACATGTGCTCAGTGTGAACCTGCTTTCATCTGTGAAGAGCACAGGGCGCCATAGCGAATTTGCCAATCTTGGTGTTCTTTGGCAAATGCCAAACGTCCTGCACGGTGTTGGCTGTAAGCACAACCCCCACCTGTGGACGTCGGGCCCTCATACCACCCTCATGGAGTCTGTTTCTGACCGTTTGAGCAGACACATGCACATTTGTGCCTGCTGGAGGTCATTTTGCAGGGCTCTGGCAGTGCTCCTCCTTGCACAAAGGCGGAGGTAGCGGTCCTGCTGCTGGGTTGTGCCCTCCTACGGCCTCCTCCACGTCTCATGATGTACTGGCCTGTCTCCTGGTAGTGCCTCCATGCTCTGTACACTACGCTGACAGACACACCAAACCTCTTGCCACAGCTCGCATTGATGTGCCATCCTGGATGAGCTGCCCTACCTGAGCCACTTGTGTAGGTTGTAGACTCCGTCTCATGCTACCACTAGAGTGAAAGCACCGCCAGCATTCAAAAGTGACCAAAACATCAGCCAGGAAGCATAGGAACTGAGAAGTGGTCTGTGGTCACCACCTGCAGAACCACTCCTTTATTGGGGGTGTCTTGCTAATTGCCTATAATTCCACCTGTTGTCTATTCCATTTGCCACAACAGCATGTGAAATTTATTGTCAATCAGTGTTGCTTCCTAAGTGGACAGTTTGATTTCACAGAAGTGTGATTGACTTGGAGTTACATTGTGTTGTTTAAGTGTTCCCTTTATTTTTTTGAGCAGTGTATATTATATATATTTTAAATAGTGTTAGTAAGTTTTAGAAATAGTGTTTGCCCCTTGTACTGTATGCACTTCTGGTAACACTGTATACCCCGGTATGGTACAGAAATTGTATGAAAATATGGATACTGCCCAACCCTACTGACAAGGTTACTCCTGGACTGACAAGGTTTACTCCTGGACTGACAAGGTTTACTCCTGGACTGACAAGGTTTACTCCTGGACTGACAAGGTTTACTCCTGGACTGACAAGGTTTACTCCTGGACTGACAAGGTTTACTCCTAACTGTTCGACATCACACATATTGAAGCTCGTAGTGGAAAGACACTAATTGCCTTTGTTTTGTTGTGCTCAGACAAGATGCTTCAGAAATATTGTTCAACCCAACAAAGAACTATTTGTGAAAAAGCACCCGCAGGAAATGTTGGATTTGTCAAACAGTCTCTCAGAGTTCAATAAAACTGTAGCAGGGAAATACGTTTTGGACAGCCTCACAGACAACAAAACTATTTAGCTTCAAACCATTTATTTTGCACTGTCTGTGTGTGGCTAGGAACCATATGTCACTCAGACTGTCTGATCGTATGACCCCCATAGTGTTCTGTCTCAGTGAAGAATACATCTAGGATCGACTTTCTATTCATGYATGGACAGAGCAGTCTGCCTAACATACGGCCTAACATGTACCCTTTGGAAGAAAACACAACAGGGATGCTGGGCCATGGAAGGAGGTGCTTTGGCAGGGACAGGCAAGCACTGCCCAGCCCAGTCTSCTCTCTCATTCCCCAGCCAAAGCCAGCCTCTGCTCCTACCCATCTGCCACTAGCTCCAACTCTCCCCTGGCTGTGCCAGAGACTACAGCCCTGCACCTACCCAGTCAACCCCTCTCCTCTCTGGGTAGAGGACCACAGCTAAGTCCTCTACCCAACCAGCACCAGTATCATATTCTATACGCAACCTACACCCAGCCAAACCCTTGTCTCACTGGGTAGAGGAGCACAGTTAATGGTCCCCTACATCAGTGGTTCCCAAACCTCTCCTCAGGGACCCGCAGCCATTCCATGTATTTGATCTATTCCAGAGCTAGAACACCTGATTCAACTTGTCATCTATCATCAAGCCATTGAATAGGTAAGCCAGGTGAGTTAGTTCGGGGCTATTACAAAATAGTGAAATGTCTGGGGTCTCCGAGAAGAGGTTTGAGAACCACTACCCTACACCACCAGTATCATAATTACTATCACCCCTCTCACATCTAATTTGTTTACTGACACCTGCAATAAATGCAGCATGCATCTAAGTAGTATATTTCAAGACTCCTTTATGCCCTATAATGTCAGCTGACAAGACTGGAGCATACTGTACACCTATCTTGCTGTGAGGTAATGTCTAAATTAAAAGCACATCAATAACAGCTGTGTCAGATTTATTGGCTAGAAGATAGTGACGCTTAAATCTCCTCTGGCATCAGATTTTATTTTGTGCATTCTCCTCTGGCTAACTGCAGGAATAATTCAATTCTGATTCCATTTGATATTATCATTATTAGGTCTATTTGTCTCCATTCTGTACCAAGACAAGGGCATGTACTGAATGAACAAACCAGTCTGATAGATGGCCGTAATGATATCACTGACAGACAACGGCCAAAACAAATTCAGTTATTTCCATTTCCCATATTAAATATCTTGTTTACCCCTCGTTTATCTAAGATAAATACCTGATCATCTCTCAGGTCTCTAGTGGCAGTTAATGTGGTTAAAAACTCTTCCACCTCCCTCCCTCCCTTCCCTCCTGCCTCCCTCCCTTCCCCTCTGCCTCCCTCCCTTCCCCTCTGCCTCCCTCCCTTCCCCTCTGCCTCCCTCCCTTCCCCTGTGTCGCTCCTCAGGTTGATAATGGGACTTGGCTTATAATGGTGGGGATAATGTTTGACAAAGGATAATGGGAGGTGGTTATTATTATTAATTTCCACCAGCTCTGTTCTGTTCCAGGTATGGTCTTAAAGCAGCAGTTTCACACCAACCACAAGCTGCTGGCCGACAATTAAACGGCGCAGGCTCATTTGTCAAATGTGTCTCTGACACACGACACACACACAGACAGACACAGACAGACAGACACACACACACACAGACAGACACACACAGACAGACACAGACAGACACACACACAGACAGACACAGACAGACACACACACACAGACAGACACAGACAGACACACACACACAGACAGACACACCTCTGAGCACCTGTCGCTAATTGCCCCCACAGTGACAAATACTGCCATCCATCTAGTGGTGGGAGCATCTCAGGGGGAAGAAATATTAGGAAGCATGTGTGTGTGTTGGGGAGTGAGTGTGTTTGGCTATCACAAAGCCCTCCCGGGAAGCAAACCACTTAGTATTTGCAACCATAACACCTGCAGCAAAAGTTCTTGAATTTCTGCTGCCTGTGGCAAGCTGCTCTCTGATGTGTGTGTGGTGTAAGGTGAGACAGAGGTGTGTTATAACTTACGTTCAGGCACGAGAGAGAGTGTGTGTGTGTGTGTGTGTGTGTGGTGTGTGTGTGTCTGTGTGTGTGTGTGTGCGTGTGTGTGTGTGTGTGTGTGTGTGATGAATATGTGTGAACTTTCCAATTTGTAAGTCGCTCTGGATAAGAGCGTCTGCTAAATGACTTAAATGTAAATGTAAATGTGTGTGTGTGTGCGTGTGCTCTGTACTGTAACTCAGCAGCTCCATCAACACCAAACCGTCAGGCAAATGATCATTAATGGTTCCACAAAGGACCCAGTATTATAGAGGTAAACAGGGGCATCTGCTACTGTGCTTCCCAAACACAACACATCACCAATCACAGCAAAACCCAAACAAACACATACATGGAACGCAACCCCACCCGAAGCACCGCTCTGCTCAGATCAGCTCCCCAAGCTAACCGCCAACAGACGCCCAATTAAGTCAGACGTGAGAAGGAAGCCAATCAACTGGCTGACTGAGACTCTTTAATGAGTTAGTTTCTGTTTCTCTGCCATGACATCAACATCTACTGAGGTTGCAAACATAAGCAAACCTTACCCAACCCTGATTAACCATGGATCTATACTTAARACACAATAGTTTGTTAGATAGCTCCAGTCCACTCCAGCCTATACCAAGAACAGAACAGTTCCATGAATCAAGGCTSGAGTTATGGCCTAGTTTTCCTAATTACAGCGTTGTGAGACTTTGGCCCTGCCTGGAAGTGCTGATTGGACCGGGCGATGAGCATATACATGTCAGCTGGACGACGGATCCCTTCCTTTTGCAGAGTCCACAGTTTGGGGCCTACGGTGCGTCAGTCTATCCATCAGCTAGAGAGATGTGGCCCATTGCATTAGCATTCACTTACTCACCTCTGTCTATCACAACAACCATGGATTTAATACACTAAGAGAGATGGAGGGAAGGAGTGGATGAGGTGAGCTAAGGGGTTTGAGACTGCGGGCGCCTCCCAAATTGCACCCTTTTCCCTATGTAGTGGACAACTTTTGACCAGAGCTCATAGACATTTAGGACACACCCTGAGACTCCTACCCCCCTCCAATACCACTAAACATAGTAATGTTTCAAGAAAGTGAGAGAACCAGACTGGAATGCAGCATAAGCAGACAGAGTAATAGACTCATTTATTCCTGTGAACATGCTTAGTAATGGGTTTCTAGTTGCTAATCTTGTTGACAGGCCTTGGAGGCAGAGCCAAAGCTATTACGACCAAACATGGGCCGTGTATTTTCATGCATACTTAATCTGAAGATACTAAGCGAGTGTATGGAGTTCACGATAAATGCTTATCCTCCAATTTGACGGCTCACCTGGTCCAAGGAGATGGTTTAGGACTGAAATGATGAGACAGGCTTATTAATGGGAAGATCTCTCCTCACACATCGCTGGACAGAGCTAGCTGTTGGTAGTCAGGCTCAGTCCAAGCCCAGCCTACCTTCAGTCTGTACTGGGCCTACTCCAGACAACCTCTAACTAGAAGCCGGATTCACCGTTGAGATAAGCACACTCAACTCAGACTTTCACAAAATTAATTCAGTGACGTCAATAGGAGAAAATCTGAGTTCAGCGAACGGATCTCAAGTCAGAAAACTGTCCGGGGCCTTTCAGTACATCAAATATCTGACACCCCATCAGGGGTTATTTGTGGGCACATTCAGGTCAAGTCATGCTACAATGCTAAACCACATGGAAATGGTCTGCTGTTTCTGTTGCTTACCTGGCCATGGCCACTCCAAACACACAGCCGCCCACAATGGACCAGAACCCGATCCAGCCAGCATCCACCTTGAGAGACAGACAGAGAGAGAGAGAGAGAGAGAGAGAGAGAGAGAGAGATAGATGGATACAAAAGGAGAGATCGAGAGAGAATGAGGGTATTGACAGAGAACGAGATAGCAAGGAAGAGAGTGTGGAAGTGAGAATGAGAGACAGAAAGAGAGGAGCATTATTCCATGTTCAGCATGCCAAACACGGCTCAGGGGACCGAGGCTAAACAGAGAGCAGGCACTGTGTCTGAAGACTGGGGAAAACGGTCAATCAAGCCCAGGGTAAATTGCAACCCTGTATTCTGATAGTGGTGGGAGTCAATGGCTGGTGGTGTCAATGTGATGATTCATCACAGACAAACGCCTGCTCTGACAGATGGAGAAGAAAAAACAGACATTATGACCAGGGTCTTGTTCTGTAGGGAGAAAACAGAGCAAAGCAGGGAAACACTACCACAACTTGCCCAATAGGAAGAGAGATGTTAGATTTGTGTTGCAAAAGGTTTTTCTACAGTGTTCCCTACTGAAGCATTCACCAGGGTCTACTGCTGCAGCATCAGCATGAGAGACTGACTGCATCACAGACGGAGGCCAATGTGTCACCCACACAACACACACACCTCTCTGGGGAAGCTGAGTGCCAATGAAGGTGTGCTGCGGTTCACATCAATCTACCTTACGCTATAACTCAGGTATAAAAAAAGAGGAGCCACGTTGAAAGAGGCCAGATGTGAGTATAAACAAGATGAGACCAGAATGTAAATAAAGCATCTAGAGGCCTTTTCTGAAACTTTCTTGAAAAAGTACAAAGGTTGTGAAGCTGAATGCAAATCGTTCTGCATGCTATTTAGGTGTCAGGGGAAGAGATCAAGCATTTTGTGTGTGTGTGTGTGTGTGTGTGTGTGTGTGTGTGTGTGTGTGTGTGTGTGTGTGTGTGTGTTGTGTGTGTGTGTGTGGGTGTGTGTGTGGTTAATTAACTGCAATATGTCTCAGTCCTAGATGCAAGCCGTACAGGCCTGATTTGTCCGTGCTCAGCTTAATAATCATGCGCGTTGTTACTACTGTGTCAATAACCAGGAAATGGTTTCCGTGCCGAAGTTATGTATGGTGTGGAAGCCAGGGCTTCAGGCTCCTGGCACATTCACTTATTTGTCTTTCTTTAATTTTCTCTTGTTTCTGAGCCTTTTAGGCCAGTAATCATGGCACTTACCCGTGGGTGTCGCACGACACGATGGCATTGCCATGCTAATTTATTCAGAGGTAACCAAGGAGAGCATCAAAAGACACCACGGAAGTTAGTTGGTACACTGTATGCCTGCCTGCCTGCCTGTCTGGAGGCATAACCAACCACCACTCGGACTGGGCCCATAGCCACAAAGCATTTAAGAGTAGGAGTGCTAATCTAGGATCAGGTTTCCTCTCGTATACATTATTATTTCAAAGTCAAAATCGATCCTAGCTTAACACTCCTTCTCTGAGATGCATAAAGGTTACAGTTCACCGTCTGTCTGGAAGCAGCAGAATTAACCACCACAGCTAGATGTAACTCTAGATCAGGAAAAGTACCAGGAGTTCACAACAGTGACTTTCTCAGTGCAGAAAGCCTCTCTGTAATCAGAAAGCTGAAGCCACTGCTGTGCTTTCAGGTGAAGTATCAACTTTCAGAGTTTTTTTCCTGCGTAGGGACTTAATGTTTACTCTCCATTAACAGAGCAATTACATATGAGTGATTAACGCAGTGTGGGACCTTGTTCTTAAAGCAATGCTAATTACGTACAGCGACACAGAGCTACGTGCCTCAGGACACTGTCTTGCCTAGCACTGGGCTGGGTGTCTGGAGGGAGGAAGGGCTCCTGCAGAGTTCAGACAATAGCCCAGGTTTACCTCAGCCTCATCTCCTCAACACTTCCCAAGTCACGTTCCAAACTCCAGCCCCTTCAGCCATCCCATCCCTCCACCTGTCCCCAGCATACTACTCTCTCATGACATATCCCCAGCTGCTGCCCCATACATGTCTATTATTTATAGGATCACTTCCCTTCCCCGTGAGGAGAGGAGACACCGGTTGTGTCCCAAATAGCACCCTATTCCAGAGGCCTATGGGAATAGGCTGCCATTTGGGATGCACKCARAGTGTGGAGAGGGACGCTATGGGATGTCACAGAATGCATTCTGTCAGCAGGAAGAAAGGGTCACCTTAGAGACACTGCAAACGGACACTACTCATCAGCTAGGCAGCGTGGTGGTTGACACTGTTATTGCCACTGGTGGGTGAACCACCTTAGGTGGGACAGCTACAAAATGAACAGGAAACAATCTCAGAAGGCTGGGAGGAAGGTTGGGACGGTGGATGTGAGGCTTTGTGCGTTCTGGGAAAGACAGGATGACGCAGAGGTGAAAAACAAAGTAGACACCTTCACAGATTTTCTTTGTATAAAAAAATTCTCTGGCTGCTTTGTCTGCACACACACACACACACACACACACACACACACACACCCCTCCCCTGTGGGTGGATGTACTACATGGCGGCAGATTGAAACCAGTGTTTGATATCTGCAGAACAGAGCCTGTTAATGGGAATGCAGAGAACAGCACGGCCGCTGCAATGGCTGGAGGGACACGGCAGCAGTAAGATTGGCAAGTGGCATTTGAGTGGAGAAGTGGAGAGCAGCTGGGAGGTGATTGGAAGGCAGTGAAGGGGGACGAGGGGCTAAAGCAGCGCCTCTGTATTGATCGCCTCGCTGCAGAGAGAGAGAGAGAGCTGTGTCTGGGATGACAGTGGGACCGCACAGCGTGTAGTGTAGAGGGAGACAGAGTGTGTGTGTGTACCCACTTTGTCAGCACTGTTTTCCTCTTGATCCCTGACCTAAATACATTTAGTATGTGTGTCAGACTGTCACATCTATAGAGATATCATGTCACACCTTATATCTACCCTCATTGTATTCCTCAATGCATGTTGCTGCTGATAGCATCTTATCAGAATATGGTCATGGTTTGTTGGRGCCAAGGCACCTTGCAGGCTGTATGGGATCGGAAGTTAGGGAGGCTAATGTGTTTTACAGTAGTGTGTGGTTTGCAATGTGAAACTCTAAAATCAAGATCAAACATAAAACATACTGAAAGTCAAACTTACACTCCTTACATTCTGAGGAGTGAATGCTGCRGTAGTGATGCATTTTAACAACTCTGTTTCTAAGTTTTGAGCCTGGGAAAAACTCTGTACAGAGTTTAGGTAAGGCAGCATCTTTGTGACACCATCTTTAGACAGCCAGATAAAGGCAACTTGGATGAGAAAAGTTCCTTAACATTTCCTTTTGACGACAAATGCAACTGTACCATACGTCTGGCACCAGTCAACATGGCACTCCGTGCTTTTCTCCTACCCCACGAATAAACTACTCGCATCGCGCACTCTTGACTCCACCGTGCTTGCCTAACTTATCTAGCTGCCACAGCCATTATTTTCCTTGCATACAGGCCCGCATCGGATACCTTTTTGCATTCTGAAGTTGCTACCCAAGCGGGCTGATGGTTCGATATTCTCATGTCTTGACCCAGTCGTTCATTCTAATCGTTCTATGCATTCAATGTTGCTATGTAACACAAATCAGTGGCATGTAGCTAGCTGAGATTCAATGTTGCTATGTAACACAATCAGTGGCATGTAGCTAGCTGAGATTCAATGTTGCTATGTAACACAAATCAGTGGCATGTAGCTAGCTGAGATTCAATGTTGCTATGTAACACAAATCAGTGGCATGTAGTTAGCTGAGATTCAATGTTGCTATGTAACCAAATCAGTGGCATGTAGCTAGCTGAG
>NC_036839.1:23472236-23484838 GCF_002910315.2 Salvelinus sp. IW2-2015
AGACATAAAGAGTATAAAGAATTGATGATACTCCCTGTGGGTTCTGACAGAAAGGAAAGATAGCAAGCGAAGGTGTATGTGTGTTATCCCACAGCTTTGTGATTTCTTCTCAAGTACCTGTCTGATGGTAACCTTGAAAAGAAGCCTCTTTTGTCTCCTTTGAGCCACTACGATCGTGTTAAAAGTAGAGGGTGCTCTGCTCTGTATCCCAACATCTCTCCTCTCGTTCTCTCTCATCCTGGATCTCTGATGCTAATCCTGTACCGTTGAAGGGTCTGAGATGCAGCCGGTCTAATTAAACTAAGAATCTAAAGTGTTAAGTGCCTCGCTTTCTTGACATACTCCACATTTTCCCATATGCAAATCATGGGCTGTGGATTCCACCCATGTTTTATTAGACCCTTAAAAAGTTAGCTACACTTTAGAGAGAAGATGGTCCGATAGGAGAGAGAAGAGGACGGACCAACCAACCAAAAAACAGCCTATGCGGAATGGAGGATAGTTATAAAAACTTGTAATTAGGTATTTTTTGAGGGTGGGTTTCGAAGTTCAAAGTGGTATTCACAAGGGCCTGCTGCTTTTTAATGAGTCCAGGATGGGAAAGTAAAAGGAATTTGGGAAGAAGATATTTTGAGTTGCCATGCTGGGCTCGAAGTTATGTCAATACTGTATGGCATGAGCCACTGGGGGTTAATTATGAGTCAACATCCATTTCCGTCTGGGAAATTACAGAGTCTGAATCCCAAATGGCATCCTACTCCCTAGATAGTGCACTACTTTTGACCAAGGTCCATATGCACTATGTATGGAATACAGTGTTATTTGGCATGTAAACGTTCACTTCAGCAAGGGAAATTACACCTCTGCCAAAATTTGCCACATCACAGGTGCTTTTAGAATGATGGGGATGTTTTCAGGAAGGCTAGCAGTCCCGTTTCAGTGCTTCAATAGGTGAGCGCCAACACTGAACGTTTTTCATTGTGTGTTGTACCAGAGCAGATCATTTGGAGGAAATTGGCAGCAGATGTTATAAATACTCTGTTGTAATAAATGCCCTTTGTAATATCACTTTGAACATGTCTAAATTGTCTTCCAGAACTGCTATTACTGTACTACCATTCAGAGTGAATAAAGTGAGTAATGCTAGGAAAATTGGGAATAGACTCGTCAACTTTGCAGACAATCTGTATCTTTGGTATGTTCTAAACTCAGCGGACATGTTATTGGTGTTGGGTCAGGGTGTGTTTCCTTACCTGGCTGACTCTGGCAGGGGTGAGGATCATGTCCAGAACTCCTGACCAGCCTGCCACCACCCCTGTAGGCACCGCGTAGGCCAATGCTATCATCAGGAACCGGAAGTTACTGGAGGGAAAGAGAGAGAAACAAAGGCTTTTTAGCAGCAAGTCCTACAGTATCCCTACCTAGCAAACTTCCTTCTCTCTGGTTGACAGTGTCTGGAGACCTGCCACCAATTCAATGTTGCTATGTAACACAAATCAGTGGCATGTAGCTAGCTGAGATTCAATGTTGCTATGTAACACAAATCAGTGGCATGTAGCTAGCTGAGATTCAATGATTATGAGAGACAACAAGTTCAATAATTAATTATTTAATAATATCCAATAGGCCTACATAAGCTGGTAAATGAATGAATGGAATTCTGAGTGTTTACAGTTTCCATGGTGAATTATTAGTTTCTCGTTGATACTTGGGCTAGCTGGCACAGGAGAGATCGCATTTGTAAAATGATACATTGTTGCACAGGTCGTAGAGGCAGACTGGTAGGTTTATAACCGCCAACTGTTGCAAACCAAATAGCAGCATGGAAAAATATTGTGTAGACAATCTTTTTCAGAGGGAGATGAATACGTCATGGTATTTTATGGAAGTTGTTGTCCCTCAAATCAACCAATTAGCATCCAGGATGCAAACAACTCGTTTTATAATGACTCTACATACATGGGACATTAGTCTCAAGGTGCAAGGCTAGTGATGGCTGTTCAAGTCAAACTAACACTCCTTCAGCTTCTGAGGAGTGAATGCTCTCATTATGATGCATTTTAATGACTCAGTGTGTTTATACGTTTTGAGCCTGGGGAAACTGTTCAGAGTTCAGCTATGCATCTTTGTGACACCATCTTTAGACAGCCAGATAAAGGCAACTTGGATGAGAAAAGTTCCTTAACATTTCCTTTTGACGACAAATGCAACTGTAAGACATAAAGAGTATAAAGAATTGATGATACTCCCTGTGGGTTCTGACAGAAAGGAAAGATAGCGAAGCGAAGGTGTATGTGTGTTATCCCACAGCTTTGTGATTTCTTCTCAAGTACCTGTCTGATGGTAACCTTGAAAAGAAGCCTCTTTTGTCTCCTTTGAGCCACTACGATCGTGTTAAAAGTAGAGGGTGCTCTGCTCTGTATCCCAACATCTCTCCTCTCGTTCTCTCTCATCCTGGATCTCTGATGCTAATCCTGTACCGTTGAAGGGTCTGAGATGCAGCCGGTCTAATTAAACTAAGAATCTAAAGTGTTAAGTGCCTCGCTTTCTTGACATACTCCACATTTTCCCATATGCAAATCATGGGCTGTGGATTCCACCCATGTTTTATTAGACCCTTAAAAAGTTAGCTACACTTAGAGAAGAAGATGGTCCGATAGGAGAGAGAAGAGGACGGACCAACCAACCAAACAAGCCTATGCGGAATGGAGGATAGTTATAAAAACTTGTAATTAGGTATTTTTTGAGGGTGGGTTTTGAAGTTCAAAGTGGTATTCACAAGGGCCTGCTGCTTTTTAATGAGTCCAGGATGGGAAAGTAAAAAGGAATTTGTGAAGAAGATATTTTGAGTTGCCATGCTGGGCTCGAAGTTATGTCAATACTGTATGGCATGAGCCACTGGGGGTTAATTATGAGTCAACATCCATTTCCGTCTGGGAAATTACAGAGTCTGAATCCCAAATGGCATCCTACTCCCTAGATAGTGCACTACTTTTGACCAAGGTCCATAGTGCACTATGTATAGAATACAGTGTTATTTGGCATGTAAACGTTCACTTCAGCAAGGGAAATTACACCTCTGCCAAAATTTGCCACATCACAGGTGCTTTTAGAATGATGGGGATGTTTTCAGGAAGGCTAGCAGTCCCGTTTCAGTGCTTCAATAGGTGAGCGCCAACACTGAACGTTTTTCATTGTGTGTTGTACCAGAGCAGATCATTTGGAGGAAATTGGCAGCAGATGTTATAAATACTCTGTTGTAATAAATGCCCTTTGTAATGATCACTTTGAACATGTCTAAATTGTCTTCCAGAACTGCTATTACTGTACTACCATTCAGAGTGAATAAAGTGAGTAATGCTAGGATAATTGGGAATAGACTCGTCAACTTTGCAGACAATCTGTATCTTTGGTATGTTCTAAACTCAGCGGACATGTTATTGGTGTTGGGTCAGGTGTGTGTTCCTTACCTGGCTGACTCTGGCAGGGGTGAGGATCATGTCCAGAACTCCTGACCAGCCTGCCACCACCCCTGTAGGCACCGCGTAGGCCAATGCTATCATCAGGAACCGGAAGTTACTGGAGGGAAAGAGAGAGAAACAAAGTCTTTTTAGTCCTACAGTATCCCTATCTAGCAAATTTCCTTCTCTCTGGTTGACAGTGTCTGGAGACCTGCCACCAGACAGCCTCCTGCTTTCCTATTCTGTCAGCTCACACCACACAGCATCTCTTATTGTCAGGGAGGATCGATCCCACCTCAGTGTAGTGACAGAGAGATAAACACCTGGAACCAGGAAGAGCTGCCTGGCAGGCTGGCAGGGCTAGGCCGGAGGTGACACCATGATGAGGTTTGAATACAGGGGAGAACAACAGCTATGAAATGAGATTGAGATGAAGAACCAAGATCATTTGATGAGGTGACACCAACCACACACAGACGCACTAAACTGATGAATCAGCCGAGGCTCAAAACAATAGGATTAACTGATCTACTTAATCGTGTATTTATTCATATTAATGGGTTTGGCAATAGTAGCATGTCCACAAACAAAGTCATTTCACATGACAGACTATTTATTTCCCACATCTGAGATGATGATCCGAGACAATGACTCCCTCTGATTGTTCTGTGAATCAAAAGATCCCTGGAAGGAAGGTCATTCCAAAGTCAAAAACTATTTAGCTCCATCTAATGCCCCATCTAACGTCCCATCTAATGCCCCATCTAACGTCCCATCTAATGCCCCATCTAACGTCCCATCTAATGCCCCATCTAACGTCCCATCTAATGCCCCATCTAACGTCCCATCTAATGCCCCATCTAACGTCCCCCACAGGCATACTTTCCCAGACCAGATAGTGGCATTATCGCTTTTGCTTTCAAGTAGATTAAGCCAATCCCATTTAAATCAATTCCCCAACCCTGATTCCTCTCTGTGGGTCTACAAACGACACATTTACCACCTGCTGTAAACAGTTTGTTGATGATGAGAACGTTCTAGGTTTATGCTCTGCCATTGAGACATTATACGGGTGTATCGGGTAGAACCAAGGCATCGTTCAAACAAGGGAACTAAGTGAGATACCTACAATATGGAACAGAAGCTCATTTTGTGTGGTCTCTGGCCAAGTAACAGTCTGAGATGAGAGACCAGGGGTAAATCTAATAGAAATTGTTGGAGTTGGTCATATCAATGTTGACTTTGGCCAGGTCTGTCAGTCTTTGTAAACACTGACAAACCACTAAGAGGTGGGTTATTCTCAAGCATGAATTTTACAAAATGCTAATCACGATCATGACCACGATGCTGGTTGTTTGTCCATCAAAGCAGGCCATGGTTAGTAGCCAGGAACAATGTCACACCTGGGGAGTGTGCAAGTGTACACTTCGGGTACTGCTTTGGGAGAATACGAAGTATCATATGACAGACCCTGGGTGGGTGCTCCATGAATCTGTATCTCTATGGAGGTTCTCTTCAAGGAGAATAAAACTGCAACATTGCTGTCTAAAGTGCCAGAGGAATACATTGATGTCGTATAGTGCTATGCAGCAACTTGGGACAAGTTTCCTCCTCAACTTAGCTTGAAACAAAACAATAGACTTTCAAGTCTAAGTCTATGTAGCTGTGAACTAGATTTTCCTCAGAGTTGCTTTTCATCCCCCCTCCCTCCCTGAGGATGAGGAACGCCTTAAGCATTCGCCAGATGTCCCTCCGAGATACATACAGGACGCATCCGGCATATCAATGGATGTCATGAACAAATGCATGAGTAAACGCCAGCCGTCCATCCTGAACAGAAGCTAGGAAAACAAACAGTCCTGAGAGAGAGATGAAAGAGAGAGATGACGATGAAAGAGAGAAAGAGAAGAGAGAAGAGAGTAGAGTGACGAGAGGAGAGAGAGATTTCCCTTTCTATCTCGGCTGCTGCCACTGTCAGACCGGACGGCTGGAGATTGAATACGTTCCTGTTTAGAGAGGGGTGAAGTGATGGGTCCTCCAAAATTAAATGCAGCCACATGGCAAGAGACAGGGTTTGGGCGGAGGCGGCAGTGATGAGAAACAAGGTGTTACTGGATGATTGTAATTGGCAGAGAGTGATTGGAGGGTGCCAACAGACAAGTGTTAGCAACTAGTTGAGACGGAGGTAGGGGGGGGAGGGGAGTAGGGCTTCCTCTGTTAGGGAGGGTCTTCTCTCGTGTTTTCACACCACACACACACCTCACAACCACCACACACACACACACACACACACACACACACAGGCCTGATGATTGGCGAGACACTCGTATAAATGCTAATAAAGCATGATGGGCTGGCACCACTCTTAACTCTCTCAGCTGATTACCTCAGTCTGTGCTGAGATGAAACTGGGATAAACAAACTCTGAGGAGACAGACAGACAGGAAAGCAGACTAGGGGATGTACTGTATGTATCAACAGTAGGAGTGCTGAGGATCAGGTCACCCCTGRCCATTCATAACAATCAATGAGGCAAAACTGATCCTGGATCGGCACTTCTACTCCTATCCACTGTAAGAGAGTGTACCCCAGTACCCTGTCCTGTGGTACTTGGCCTTGGAAGAGTCTAGACGAGAGAGAGAGAGTGTTATAGACTCATAAAAGTGACTTGCCCTCTCTCTCCAGCTATCAGC
Organism: Salvelinus sp. IW2-2015; assembly: GCF_002910315.2. NCBI lineage: Eukaryota > Metazoa > Chordata > Actinopteri > Salmoniformes > Salmonidae > Salvelinus > Salvelinus sp. IW2-2015. Next base: position 23,478,391 of record NC_036839.1, read on the forward strand.
TGCTACTGTATTATTAACCTTGCTGTGATGGCGGCCGGCGGGAAATCAATATCCTTGCACCTTTTTCCGGCCCACAGCTTATTTAGATTACTGTATAGTAAGGMTTTGTCCCAAATGGCACCCTATTCTCTATGTAGTGCACTATAGCCCATAGGGCTCTGGTCAAAAGTGGTGTATAAAAGTCCCTATATAGGGAATAGGGTGCTATTTGGGACTCAGCCTAAGTAAGCACAGCACAGGGCAATGCGGCCGAGGGTGAAATATTCCGGGGAGCCACGAAGCCAGCAGCATCATCAGCTAAGTGCCATTTGTCCTTGGCAGGTCTTGGCTGGAGTTCAATGCATCAGAATAAGCAGGATAGAACCTTCCTAGGCAAAATGACTCATACAACTCACTCAGACAGCCGTGCCAGTTCCTTTCCATAGCTTTCAAATCCTCTATATTTATGACATCAACCAACTTCAATTCTGTCTGTTTGTATTTAAATTAAAAAACAAATCTACTCCCTGTTTCTTTTCAAATTGCTACTCACATTTAATACTCAGGTCCACCACTACTCCACTAGAACTGACACCGATCTCCACACCTCTTTTTCCATAAAAGACTAGGCCAATTTTCCATCTCCTACAGAGTCTGTCCTTTAACGCCAACGCTTTACCACTCTATCTGTTATATACAGCTGTTTCCCAGAGTTACACCGACTAGCGCGGGCTAGGTCCAATTGAGCTGTAGTCCTAAGCCACCAACTTTACTGCTCCATTACCCTCCTCACCACCTTTCCATCGTTTGTGAGAGATAATATTGAACCATAGTTCCATATGATCTGCATGTGCTTTGACTCGTCGGATTACCCCATCTGGTTCAGGTCTGATGCTAGCAGCGCTCTACATAATTCAAAACACAGCGCCTAACGATGCCGCCACCATGTTTAAAATCACACTGAAGGACGGGGTGTCCCAAAAATCGAGCATAACCCCAATTCCATCTTATACACTGCACTACTTTTGACCAGTTAGGTCCTAAAGTTAAACAAAACCACATACTAACACATCTTTTAGGCGCACACCGTGGCTCCGAAAAGAGTATGCACATGCCCTCGCTTTCGCCTTGTTCTTGAAATATGCAGTACTTTTGGTTTTATTTTTAAGGTGTTATTATTACACCACCATTATGTACCAGTTTTAGAATATCACCACCCATAAGGCCTCCCCACGAGGCTATTATTTCTATATGTTCTCAATTTCAGTACAGCCAGTCAGGGTGATACACAAAGGAACTACACTTGAAACCATATACCAACAAGCATTAATGTATAACCTACATAATAGCAGTTCTCCTACCCAGGTAAACTATGACACTCTCCACGAACGGATCCGAGTGTTTTGCCTCCAATCCCATTTACATGGATCTCGATCCCAGCCGGCGACCTCTGTGCGTACGCCACCGATAAAACGAGTAACGCGCAACGAACCGCAAACGCTTACAGGACATGCGGTTCTCAGTGAGTCACGGCTATCCCCGAGAGACGGCACATCGCGCTCCACTCCACTAGCATACTACGCCGCCAATGTCCAGTCTCATGACGATTTAAGTGTTGATGAAAATACCGGAGCTACAACGAGGTCCACGCATTTCCAGAGAGACATCAGGATTTTTACACAACAGCTCTGCTTCACGGCAATACTGTGACTAACTCACGCAGTTAACTCAGCCACGGAGTTCAAGCGACTTGCAGCAGACTGGTTCTTCCTGACATCAGCCACGCCGACAGAAACAAACATCTTTCTAGCTGAAGCACATACAGACGCCGGAGATGGGATCATGCCTTTGACATTAACAGAGACATGGGGACGATTTTGTTGATCATCATTTAACAACACACAGGCAAACTCAAAAGCTTCCATTCCTGTTCACGCCAGATCTAGAACTACCTCAGAATCCATATGAATCGAGCTAACTTTCTTACAGCCACGCTAATTACTCTACCTTAATGGAACATACTCTTCATCAAATCAGAGAGCTTAATAACACCGTAGATATATCTCCCACCTTACCAAAGCCACCACAATCGCATGGGCCCTGAACGAACTCTAGTATCTGACTCCTCTCACTGTCAAAACTACTCGGGAACATACACACACCACACCCTGTAGGACTTGCCATTCCTTCGTTAGCTGGCACGAGATCATTTTAAACAAAGCAGCCCTATACATTAGAAACAAATACTCCCTAATTCTGGCAGCACAATCTACTTGATACGCGCTTACCAGGGGCTGGAAAAACCCTTAGATCATCATTATCGTACAAACACCAATCATACTAATTTTCCCGCGACAGCAGTATTAGGCCTTGCCCCCGCCCTTTCGGAAAAAGTCTGACCACGCACTCCATTTTTGTTGGATTCCAGCCTACAAACGACTAAATCTAAACTGCTACACACCCCCCGCGCTCAATGTACCTGTTCAACGCATGGGTGATAACAACCACGCGTACCATCAATCCTGTGAATCCCGCTTTCGTAAGAGCTGCTTCGATCACCGAGAATTGGAAATATTGTTCCGTATTGCGTCCAACCAACAATGATTGCACGAATATGCTGATTTATTCGAGCTAGAGCGCGAAGCTTCATTAGGAAGTGACTGAGCGTATTGACGATGTCAGTACAACCACACAGTACAACGATTAAAAGCATCCCAAACCCAACCAGAAAACCGTGGCTATTGACCAGGCAGCATTCGCGTTGAACTGACATACCAAACCACAAGCGCGAAAACCAACGGTTACAGCCTTATTTAAACTCCCAGTACAGCGGCAATAACACCACTACGTGACCGGAAGCAATGACCGAATTACAAACGTGTATGACACTAATCCTCCATCTCCGCCAATGCACAACTCCAAATACAAGCGCTATAGTTTACCCTACAGAAGTTACAGAGACAAAATCTGTCATAGTCGCACAACCAACTACAATTCACACAGCTCAGACCAACAAAGAGGTTAACATGTGACGCACCAGTAGCGTCTACAAGCTCCAATGCACGGTATTATAAACACAAAATGGAAAACCCAAAGCTCCGTAGTACCGGGCGCATGACCCAGCAAACGTTCTATCGCTATCCCCAAGACGCAGGCTAAACAACTTTTCTATTCAGTCCAAAAATCACGCTCTAGAGACAATACAGTGCCACTGTGACACGGCCCCCTACCAAAATACCTGCGCTGGCTCTCCTTCACTGCAAAGCCGAGGGTGTACGAGTTAAAACATTTAAACGTAGTTAACCCTCTCAAGGCTGCAGGCCCGACGGCATTCCCAGCCGCGTCCTCAGAGCATGCGCAGACCAGCTTGGTCTGTGTGTTTACGGACCAATCAATCAATCCTTAGTCCCAGTCTGCTGTTCCCCAACATGCTTCAAGAGGCCAGCATTGTTCTGTTCCCAAAAAGCTAAGTAAACTGGCTAGAACGTACTACCGCCCGTAGCACTCACTTCCGTCATTCATGGAGTGCTTTGAGTAGACGAGTCAAGGACCATATCATCCTCCACCTAACCTACGACACCCTAGACCCACTCCCTAATTTGACTTGTACCGATCCCAATAGGTCTCACAGACGGCAGCATCGCAACCACACTGCACACTGCCCTAACCATCATGGACAAGAGGAATACCCATGTGAGAATGCGTTTTATCGATTACAGCTCAGCATTAACACCATAGTACCCTCCAAACGCGTTCATCAAGCCGAGACCGGGTCTTCGACCCCCCTGTTCAATGGTTCCTGGACTTCCTGACGGGCCGCCCCCAGGGGTGAGGTAAGGTAACAACATCTCCACTCCCCGCTGTATCCTCAACAACTGGGGGCCCCACAAGGTGTTCATGAAGCCCTCTCCTGTACTCCCTGTCTCACCCGACTGCGTTGGCCATGCACGCCGCCAATCTCAATCATCAAGTTTGCGGATGACACTACATGGTAGGCGTTGGATGACCAACAACGACGAGAGCCTACGGGAGGCAGGTGAGGGCCCGGTTATTATGGTTCAGAAAATAACCTCACACTCAACGTCAACAAAACAAAGGAGATGATTGTGGACTTCAGAAAACAGCAGAGGGAGCCCCCCCTATCCACATCGACGGGGTCAGTAGTGGAGAAGGTGGAAAGTTTTAAGGTTCCTTCGGTGTACCACATCAGGACAAACGAAGTTGGTGCCACCCACACAGACAGCCTCGTTGTGAGGAAGGCGCAAGGTCCGGAGGACAAGCCGCCTCTGTCAACCTCAGGGGCTGAAGAAATTCGGGCATTGACACCATAAGCACTCACAAATTCATACAGATGCACGAATCGAGAGTCATTCTGTCGGCTGTGATCAGCCGCCTGGTACAGCAACTGCTCCGCCCAACAACCGTTAAGGCTCTCAGAGAAGAGGTAAGTGAGGTCGCAGAACGCATCACGGGGGCAAATACCTGCCCTCCCAGGTACTACCTACACCACCCGGATTTCACAGGAAGGCCAAAACGATCATCAAGGACAAACAACACCCCAAGGCCACTGCCTGTTTCACCCCGCTATCATCCAGAAGCAAGAGGCAGTACAGGTGCATCAAGGCAGGGAGCCGCGAGAGAAATCTAAAAACAGCTTCTATCTCAAGGCCATCAGACTGTAAACAGCCACACTAACATTTAGCTGGCCGCGTGCCAACATATCGACTCTAACTCCAGCCACTTAAAAATGGCAATTGATGGATTAATTATGTGAAAACTGTACCACTAGCACTTAAACATTGCCACTTTATATATAATGTTTACCATACCTACGATTACCATTCTCAGAGTGTATATTACTGTACTCTATATATCTGACTGCATCTTGCCATCTTTATGTAATACATGTAACGCACTAGCCACTTCTAAACTATGTGCCACTTTTTGTTTACTACCCTACAGTACTCATCTCATATGTAGAAGGATATACGCGTTACTCGTATACCAACGTCTTGCATCTTGCCATGTCGTATCTGTACCACCACTATTCATATATCTTTATTAATATTCTTCATCCCTTACAACTGTGTGTGTGTATAAGGAGTAGGTGTGTGAATTATTAGGTGTAGATTACTTGTGGTTCATTACTGCGGCGATTGTCGAACTAGAAGCACAGCAGCATTTCGCTACACTCGCATGTAACATCTGCTAATCATGTGATATGTGACTAATATAAATTGATTTGATTTGATTTTTGATTTGAATAGGGAATACGGTGCCGTTTGGGCAGGTTGAGTTTGTCATTGTAATTTTGGGTTTTACGCACCAGCAAAGCTTTCTGGGAGCGCGATGGTTCGCTTGATTTTGTGCAAGAATCTTTCCCCCGAGGCATGAACTGAACCGATTCTGCTAGATTGTGCCGCTGAAAATCAAAAGTTGTGAAATGCTGTAGAATTCGATGAAAACCAAAATACTTTGTCTTTAATTCTAGGTTTTAGCAGTTGTGTTTGGTTTTGGTTTCAAATCTGATTTTATGACTGTGGCTGTGCAGCAGGGACCACTCTACAGAGCTGCCTCCGAGTACATGAGTCTTGACAACCTTTCGTTCATTTGGGACGACTAGCCCAGCTCTCCACACAGTGTTAGGAAAAGCAGGTGATCAGTACGTACTACAAACTGCTACTTAATAACGGAACCTTATACTTGTATCCTTAGGCTAGCAGCATTAGTCATCTGCTAATGTGAATCCCCACCTAACATAATACTATATTACAAATTATCTATAACGATCCTCACTACTACACTAAGAATATACAACAAACCGACATAAATTGCAGGGTTTGAAGGGTTTAAAGAGGCAAACTAAAAGGGTAGGTGGAGACCACCCATCTACAGACAATGGAGAACGCCTAAGAAAACCTACGAGGATCGCATGTAGCACCTCCCTTAATATTCAAATCACCATTGTAACAACAACAGAAAACCATACAAAAAAAATATAGTTAAGAGCCAACCAACCATAATACGAATTAATGAATAAGCGATGTAAAGAATCAGTAATTAATAGACAAGCTTCAAGTGATAGCCAGTGCATAGGCAGTTGGCTAGATCTTGGTGGATTGCCGGGAAAAACTTGTTCCAAAAACGATCTGTATGAAGGATGGATTCCTTCGTGATAGGAGGACATGAGCACTATCTCGCATAGGAGATGGAACTCCTGTAGGAGATGGACCTCTGTAGGGCAATGGACCTTTGTAGGAGAACTGCGCCTCTGTCAGAGGAGAGACCATGCGTGTAGGGATGACCCTCCTGCTAGGATGAATGAGCAACCAGCCTCTGTTAAGGCCAGATGGAGACGATACCTCTGTCACGGCAGAACTGGATCACTCGTGAGGGAGATGCTCTGTAGTGAGATGACCCGTGTTGTGAGGACATCTGTAGGAGATTGGAACTCTGGAGGAGATGGACG